>NW_028323638.1:0-36164 GCF_984573655.1 Nuphar pumila | reverse complement strand
AGCTGCCCACGTTGGACAGAGCGCCA
The DNA here is from genome assembly GCF_984573655.1 of Nuphar pumila. Lineage (NCBI taxonomy): Eukaryota > Viridiplantae > Streptophyta > Magnoliopsida > Nymphaeales > Nymphaeaceae > Nuphar > Nuphar pumila. The sequence goes on along the minus strand of NW_028323638.1, from coordinate 36,138 downwards.
CGAGTTGCGAAGGGTTCCCTTCGATGGCCTGCGACGCACTTGAATTTCTTGTTACTCTGCGCTCTGCAGCACGCCTTTGCGCATGGCGTGGTGAAGGCCCGTACTCATTGTCAGACGCGCTGGGGTTGGTCTCGCTATCCGATACAATGAATGAGCTCAACGGGGCATTTCGACCTGTTGCTGACGCTCTCCGTCGGCCACGGGTGCGACCGACTCGGGTGGTGGTGGTGGAAGGTTGCCTGCGCTGCGATACGACGCGGCTCGGTCCACGATTCCGTCTCGGTCCTCGCTGGCCGTGCTCGGAGCTCGACGTGATGACGCGTCGTTGCTTATGCAGAATGGGCAATACCAGTCGTCCAGTGGTATGTCCTCCAAGCCAACGTAGTACGTGTGGAACCCCAGATCACAGCCATCGCAAAGAAGGAGCAAATGGTGATTTTCATCAATCATAATCTTTATCCGGGATGAACAGAAGGCGAAAATCGATTGTCTCCAAGATGCTAGTACCCAGTAAAGTCTTGTCACGAATACTCCGCCGCCCTGCTGTTCTTTGAGCCCTCGGTGTGGGCCATGTACCTGTTGCTTGTGTCAATGTTTGTCCTGCATGTTGGGGTCAACATCATAAGCCACTGCATGCTGCTGCCCTGCCATCCTTCCACCGCATAGGTGGCCCCCACTCCCTCCAATGGGGCTTCAGGTACTTGAAAAAGTACTTGAAAAAGAGGAGGACACCAACAGGGTCAATGTCAGGATCACGCAGCCGCCCACGACAACGAAGCTTGCTCATTCGTGCGACACGGGCAAGTCCCACTCCACAGTAAATGGCTGACAATCATGTTTGTGCTGCAGTAGCGGACAAGACTGTTTCATTATGGGACCTGCGGAAATCTGGGATTGACAAATTGATGGCCTGGGCCTGTGAAGCATGCAATACCGCTCTTTGACTTCCTGCTGGACTCCACAGAACATGCATTCGTTGGAGGTGTAGACTGCGGAGTGGTATGCACCCGCATGGCTCTGGTGTGTCCCTAATCTGCGAGTTTCCGTGCCATTCTGCAGGGAGCGACCTCAACGAGTTGGTCTGCCACTGGCATGACGAAAGGGTGTTTGGACAATGGATTTGCTTTCTCACACCGGTATTGATGTGCTCTTCATGGTAACACACCTCCTGGGCCGTCTTGCCGTGAGGGATTGATGGCATCATCCATGTGGATGCAGTAGTGCTGTTACGATACGCCATCATCATCCATGACAGTGCCTTGAATTGGCCGATTTCCATGTTTTGTGGTGCAACGATGTACAGCACATCCAACAGACAGAATCGCCTCGATGCATGCGATTTTTAATAGCTACGATGATGCTGATGAAGTTGAAATGTTCATCAATACAACAGCATCAAAAACTCGCTCAGCGCTGGGTGATCTGCAGTCGGGAAGGGGGTTCTTGCCTCAACCGCACTCTCATGCATACGAGCCAAAAGGGTAACAGTTTGCAAATGGACAGGCTGAATATTGTGTGATCTTTCTTGTAGGCAAAGCGGAGTCGGGGACAACAGCCGGAGGAGGATGGAGATAACACGGCCTGTAGTTCATTCGTTCAGAGGTGACTCAAAATGGCTGGGTTTGAGCAAGGTCCTAGATAAAGATGCACTTATTGGCCTCACCGACAGTGGGCAATTATACGTTTCGTCATTCTCACCTGGTGAAGAAGTGTCATGTGCCAGCGATACAGTTGGCTTAGCACACAACCTGCCCTTGCCAACTGAAGCTCATTCACTGTATGCCTGGTTTCCCTGTAGCTGGACAGCTCGAAGGTGCTCAAGTGGCATGAGCACTCTCGGGTCTTGGCTTGGAGTGAAAATAGCGTTTGAAGCAGGAAGGTCGACCCTTGCGTCTTATTGCATGTCAAAGGCACATCAGCAATTACTCCATGGAAGGAGAATGGGTCCAGATCTTGCTGCAGAACAGGGAATACCACTGTATTCGCATACTGAGCATAGGCTTGGCACCAGGTCTTTGTGACGTTCCAAGATGACCACAGTGGGTTGTCCAGCACTTTGATGTTACAATAACAATTGCCAATGCAACAAAGCGTCACAACAACCAGCAAAGCCATGGCAACAAAAATGCAAAACCTCACAAGCCACCTTCCGTTACAGTGCAAAATGTTACACAACGATTGGATATCGCAGCCTTCCGCCAGGATCCGACTAGGGCTGACACTTGGGCCCCCTTGGGTGGGGTTTCGCTGTAGGCCCAAAGCTCAAGGGACATCAATGGCAACGTTACACTGGGCAAACACAGGGCATGGCTGAATTCTTGTTCATTCCATGATAAGCTGCACACCCACTATTAGCATTTAAAATGCTATCTGGTTTCGCACCCTCCAACAGGGGAGGGCGCGAGCTTCGTCGCACACATTATCCAAGTGCACCAGCCTGCATGCATGTCACGGAAATGCCCCCTGAGGTCAGCCAACCAGCCGTGCAGCACGCTGACAAGAAGAATATAGCGATGCTGTCGCAAAAATAGTCCACAGCTTACAACTACCGTAACAATCCCAAGGAACGGGCGGTCACATCACATCATGCTTTTGGACTCGCCGTCAAGTTTACATAGAGAAAATAGGCTGATTTTTCCAAAACGATGCCACGCTCCCAAAAGCTACGGTATGGCTGAAACAGCCGTGGATGGTTCTGCGCTTCCATTGAGAAGTGCGACATTAGTAGTGCAGCATAGACTGTGCAATAAAATACACAGGGAGCTTTTCGGCATCCACTATATCTCTCAAGAGCCTTTTGAAGCACAACCTCTTCCCACAGAAATTATGTCATTCCCTTCAATGCGATTAAGCACGCCAATCGAAAGGAACAAACCTCCAAGACCAAAGTAGGAGCCACTTTGTATTTCCTGCGAGGAGGTATGACTTAGTCACGTCTGCAAGAAGCACTTAGTCATGGCTTGCAGCCCTGTTGGACTGACGTCAGGTTAAGCGCACTTTGGACGTGCTGCTGCAGCACAGCCGGGTCATGTACATAGTGTTAGGAGTGTGTGCACCTGCGCCAAAGCAGCTGCCGCATGCTGTCAATACCGAGGTTGATCACCTCGTCAAAAATAGTTAATATCCACAACATATCAAGCCTGAGAGCTTGATACTACTTCTTTAAGTCGATTGATGCCCGGCTCCTCGGCAGCGCTTGTTTCAACGCTAGGAGCTCGTGCTTCGGCTGCCATCGTCGCAAGCAGTTGATTGGCAGCATCATCCTTTCTCTGGCGGCGTGCCAGGCACCACAGAACGCAGCTCAGGATGGCGGTAATGAGGAGCAGGCCGACCCCGACGACGATGAGTGCATCCACGCCATCGTTGCTCCAGATGAATTGGACGTGGTCGTCACACCTATGCCACCAACCAATCTCCCCTCAAAATGCTGACAAACCGCTCATGCTCCGTTGAAGGGTGAGAAGGGAAGTGCTGGACTGTTCAGGACTCACTGCCAAGCTGCTCGCAGCACCTCGTACTCGTGCTATCGACGACTTCCCATATTCGGCATCAACCATCCAACCATCAAACAAAATGGCCTTGGCATCGGACCCAATGAAGGGATCAAGCAAACATGAAAATCTGCGTTGCTTAGAAAAACCATTGAAAATTGTCCACTTGCTTTGTGACAAATCGCCGGAAAGCATCTGAACACCTGCCCCACGTTCTCAAAGTCCCAGGAAATTCCTCTGACGATAACATTTTCAAGGTGCACTCGATTCATACAAACACTCCCTTGGTGCAGAAATTTGGTGACAGATCCTGCGCAATGAACCACATCATCGGTCACTTAACACGAATAATGGGTGTCAAGCTATGATGGAGTGTACATCACAATGCCTGCACTATGCAAGATAATCATGTGGCGTGAGCACTTTCGTCTCGTGAATCTTAGCCCATATCTCGGGACAGCTTTATCAGGACATGGTTAGGTTTCATTTTAGGTGTCTGGATATTCATTTGCATGCCTCACATGAGCACAGCAGCGCACCTGTCCACTTCCTGGCATCCCAGACGTCCAGGAGGAGGGGCAGTAGGTGGCGATAGAGGAGGGGGGGCAGGGAAGTGTTCATACCATATCATGGGGGAACAGTCCCGCGATACAGTAGTACCCTGGTGGGTACTCGTTCATGTAGCTTGTGAGATCATTGCCGATTGTTGAGTCATAGTTGCACTGGGAGATCTTACCAGACTTCAACGCATCCTTCATGCAATCTGCAGCACCAGTAGCAAGGCCATTGGTAAGTTAATAGCAATGATAGAACGGGCATAGTCAGGCAATGAAGATGATATGTGCACGCACAGCTGCAGGACGATGCTTCATCAGATTGGGTTTTGGCCCCCATGGCAGTTTCCCCCATTCATGCAACTGGGGCACCTAGACCCGCAAATCACATGGTCTGGTGAAGCACTGGTGCAGGACCGTTCACTCGATGCCAGACGGCTCATGCAGGACCAGTCTGATAAGATCAAGCGTGCTATATACGGTTGCTGGGATGTGCATGTCCATTTTCCAGTAGATTACCGTGTTTTAACCCACACAATAAGATAGTAAGTCATTCAACGGTGAACCGGGAACCATGCCGTGTCTTTATTGGTGGATCGCACTCTTGAACTTGCGCTTTCCATCCTCAATCTTCGCGATAGCCGCAATGACGAGGCTCACTCCTGTGAGAAGTAGCACAGCTGTGCATATACTGATGGCACGACCTGGGCCTGACTGAGGGAGACAACGCGAGCATGCCATTTAGAAAGGAATGCCAACAGGGATTAGGTTTGCGGCAGGCTTGTGGCAGAGATGAGTCGTCCCGGGTTGGCTTTGTGAGTTGTAACCTGCACTGTTTGGTCAGCGGTCAGTGGAAAAAACGCAGTATCTGACATTAGGTCAGTCTGGACGCGATCAGACCCGCATTGCTGGGGAGAAATGATGTGCAGCTTCGCATGCGCGCATTACTTTCGACGGTGCTGGTGTTTTCTTGAAGCAGGACCAGTATGAGATGGAATCTTGCGATTTCGAATAGTACGCGATGACTTCATATAGCACGACTCCCTCCAGAAGAGGCTTTTAAAGAATCACTGTGTGCGGTGCGTCATGTACGGTGCAAGCAGTGAACATCAAAAAATGAGGCAACGAGCTATGGGACCAACATGAACAATAATGCTGGCATGATTGCAAATTATCAGCGCCCGGTGGCTTTCTGAGAAAACATTGCGCTTGCTTGGCGTGACAAAAGCAGGGCATGCAACGCACGTTCCAACCCTGTGTCCCAAAGCGATACGCTCAAGATGGAACCTGTCGCCCTTGTGTAGCCACTGATGATTCTTCCTATGCGCAGATAATTGTCAACCCAACTCAAAACTGTGGATGTGTCTGTTCTTGTACATTACATTTTAATATGGTGGTTCCAACTGTGATGCATCCGACGCTCATGAAATTCAAAACAGCGACCTAGCGTTCCATAGAAAAACAAAGTGTGGTGTGTGAACAGTTTCCAAATATCGAAGAAACGATGAAGAGGCGTACCAACGTTTTTGGTATCCGAGCAAGCGCAACGTTTGGGCACAGCAACAGCAAAGTGCCACGCAATTGATAAGGGATGGGGGTGAATCACGTTTGACACGTCGACAACGTGCCCCCTTAAATACACTCATATGTATGGACTAGCCACAGTGGCACACTACAGTGTCAGTGGCAGCAGCAGATAATCTGGAGATAGTGGGAAGCTTGGCAGAAGCCCTCGTACGTAACACTGAGAAGGCGCTCACTAGACCAAGGACACAGCATACCAATACTGCCACGCGTTCGACAGGTCGACCAAATAACATGCTGGCACATTCACAATGAGCTCCGGATCCGCCCTTGGTGTACACGTGCGAAGGTGACAGAAAGGTGCACATCAATAGGTCAGATTCCTTTCACCATAGCCAAAAATTCATAGGAGTGGACGTCCCTTCACCATACCCAAAAAGTTCATAGGAGTGGACGTCACTTCTTTCAAGGTCGACGGTGCAGCGCTTACTCCAGGCATGGACTCAAGACACAGGACTGAAACGTGGGTCCGGGGAGGTGAGTCGGCGAGGCCTCGAGCCCAAGGGCGTGCATCTGGTAATAGCTGCATACGCCCGGTATGCTGCTTGCTCCTTGGCAAGCAAAGTACTCCCCGGAATCATTGCATCCCTTCAACGTGAAGGTGTCAGACCACGTGCTAAGTACTTTGCCGCTCCCACCCCAAAACATGACAAATGCCAGCATTCACTGAATGCACAGCTTTTAAAAGACCTTTTTTTCATCATGAACTTTGTTCGTCATTTAAAATGTTGTGTATCTCTACAGCCACTAAATTACGTAAACTTCTGATTTCCAAGCCTCAATGCTTAACCTCGCATGCCACCTTCTGCCTGCACAACTTTTGGACTATCAGCCGAAGCATAAGTGTCAAAAGCAAATGTAAACCTTGTCTTGTGTAACGACTCAGAACTGAAAAGAAAGCTTCTTGCAACCCGCCTGGTAGCGGTTGCGAGAAATGACTCTCTAATAACTCGGTTGCAAGAAAGAACATCCCCTTCAAATGACAGAGGCGTAAATACGTTTGAACAAAATTGGCTGAGGGGCGTCACGTTCTCCTGATCAAGAAGACTCGCCGATTTCTTTCTTCAAGTAGCTGCAAGCTTTCTTCCACTGCTCTTTGCTGAGGATGGACGCCTGATACGCGCCCTTGAGTGCCGACCTGGCAATCTCACCAGGGTGTGCATCGGCCACCAACAGGCGCAAGGTTCAGTCCAGTTGTCACAGGCCTGAGCTGCATCCCTGACAATATGCAGTAGACAATCGGGGTCAACCTGGTTCAATGAGCCGTGATGCCGCAAGCATTTGTCCATCTCAGCCCGCGAAGCGAAGCGATACGTTGAGCTGCCACTTTCTCCGGAGGGTGGCTGGCGGTGGCCAGGGCCATCTCTGCGTCGTGGTGGTCCTTCCCCGAAGCGTATCCTGCATTCAATGCCAGGTGCCTGAGCAGTGTGCGAACAGAGCGCTCAATGCAGGGGAAGAAACACTCAAACATCCACATACAACGCACTGAAACAAGCACATTGCCAAGGTGACGGTGCTGACGGAGCAAGGCAACCCTCTTCTGAGGATGCTGGGCCTGGGCGTGCAAGTATCAGCGGAGGCCCAAGTCGGCATCAAGATATCACACAAGATCGACAGAAGATGTACATGCAATCGATGTGCTCGACAAGCAAGAGGGAAGATACACGTGTCAGAACCATTATGACTTTCGTGTGCTCGGTCGGAGAGCTTCAGGCACCGCTGAATGCTTTGCAGGAACGGGCTGCAGATATCACAGGCAAAGAGATCGGCACCGATGCATTGCTCTGTGGCATTGTCATGCTTGACGAGGCTTCGGTGTACGCACGCGTGTGTTACCCAGGCGGCGTACCTCCAACCCACCAGCGCGCGGAGGCCTATCAAGCATGTGAGGTTGAAGAATGCCCTCCTTTGCGGTAGCGTGGCACGCATCGTGACTGTACAGCACACCACCGTGCAACCTGTCTTCGTCAGCCTTACCAGAAGCTACCATGCCAGATAGCTCTGTGTTTGGAGCCCGGTCTCGATGCGCGTCTTCGCCAGAAAGCGGTGCAACACGTATGCTTTCAAGCTGCCCGCTGTGGTTTGCAGCCACTGCATTGAGAGCGTGCACAGCGTGCACGGTTGGGAGCGAGCTGCCCCCGAGCCGTGATGCGTGTGTCGCATTTCCTGCAGCCGAACTATCTGGCCACTCGCCTACCCCAGCGAACTGCGCACAGGGCTGCATCTGCAACTCTGCTGTGTGTGCGCTACGATCGCGCCGTGCTGTGCTGTCCTGTGACTCCGCTCCGGTGCCGCTGTGCTGTAGTGTGCTGGCGGGCGGCAAAGACAGGTGCGGCGCTGCCAATGGCAGTGCACGCGAGGGACCTGTCTGGCCCAAACGCTGTTGCTTGGACTGGTGCAAAAGGGAGCGCTCCTCAGCAGCCCAACCTGCAGCAGTGCGTGGACTGCTGGGTGCTCGCCGTTTGAAACGGTTAGCAGCCAGCGGAAGGGGGCGAGGAGCACAGCCTACAGGTTGCAAGTCTGCTACTGCTGACGCACTGCCTGTCGATGTCAGCCTGCCCAGCGGAGCGATTCTTGCACGACCATCAGCTTCTGAGAATGCGCCCTCGCCATGGGCCTCGGCACGAACCACTCGAGAACTGGCAATGTCTGGCCCGGTCTGTGCATTGTTGCGCAAGGGCGGTGGCCCGCAGCCGAGTGAGGATGAGCTGGCCGTGGCGAGCTTTGTCAATGGATTGACTTCAAGGCCAAAATTGATCCGCATTAGCTGACTGGGTGGCTTGGTGGAAGTTCTGTCAGCGCCACTGCCCTCCCTTTGCGTGTGCTGGCCTGCTAGTGCGCTGATAGATGACAGGCTCGTTGCCGAGTGCCGTGCGGGCGGGCTGAGTCGGCGCCTTCCGGTGACGGCCTGATGGGCCTGTGACGGTTGGCGGGGCTGATGATGCTCAACGCATTGGTGTCCCTTCTGTGGGTGCTAAGGCTCGTGTCTGGAATCCCATCTGTGGCTGCACTGCGAGTGGGACGAGCCTGCGGCCGCAGTGATGACTCCAGCCGACTGCCAGGAGCCCGAGCGCCCCTGCGCGAGCGATTTGTCGCCACTTCGGCCAGCCGAAATGCCAGGGACACGTCATCTTCTGGGTCGCTTGTGGCAGTCGCGGCAACCCTCTCAGGTGGAATGAGTGCCGCAGGAAATGCCAGCTGCCCACGTTGGACAAAGCGCCACGAGTTGCGAAGGGTTTCGATGGCCTGCGACGCACTTGAGTTTCTTGTTACTCTGTGCTCTGCAGCACGCCTTTGTGCAGGGCGTGGTGAAGGCCCGTACTCATTGTCAGACGCGCTGGTGTTGGTCTCGCTATCCGATACAATGAATGATCTCAACGGGGCATTTCGGCCAGTTGCTAACGCTCTCCGTCGACCACGGGTGCGACCGACTCGGGTGGTGGTGGTGGAAGGTTGCCTGCGCTGCGATACGACGCGGCTCGGTCCACGATTCCGTCTTGGTCCTCGCCTGGCCGTGCTCGGAGCTCGACGTGATGACGCGTCGTTGCTTATGCAGAATGGGCAATACCAGTCGTCCAGTGGTATGTCGTCCAAGCCAACGCAGTACGTGTGGAACCCCAGATCACAGCCATCGCAAAGAAGGAGCACATGGTCATTTTCATCAACGCCACAGTTGTCGCAGAGGACGTAGTCTACCCTGTGCCCTTCGTCCGAGCCGTCTCCTGCGTCCTCGTCGTCATGGTCACTCCGGAGCTTCCTCTCTTCTACTCGTAATGTTTCCACTGGAGGACCATGCGACAAAATCGCCTCCTTGATGTCAGTTACTGTCTTTCCACCAGGAATGGCCTCTGGCACCTTGTACTTGTGCAGCAGAGTCACTCGCGCCTTGCAGGATGGGCAAACGCTAGCGCTCTTGAGCCAGTTTGATATGCATGTAAAGCAAAACGCGTGCACGCATCCATCCAAAACACCAAGCGTCAGCTGCGTACTGTCCTGGCATATGACACACTCAAAGCCTGGCTGCATTGCAGGAGCGCTAAGCTACACCAAGAATACGCATGCTATCATGGTCTGACTTTCTTGGTACATGAGCGTGGTATAAACGGCCCAAGACAAGACAGGACGGTAACATCGGAAAATCGGGAGAGCCCAAACTAGATAGGTATCTCGCGCCAAGCTTCTGCCAGAAGTTCTGGGTGGGTCCCAGTGCGCACGAAGGGAACCAAGCCAATACCTTCCTGAAATGAACCAACCATTCATTTGACCCTGTCGAACGCCCAAGAAAAGTTGGCCATGGCAGAAGGTCCCACGCACGCTTTGCGACGTTTCAATTCTGCTCTGCATGATTTACGGCTCCTTCATTCAATCTCTGAAATTGTGACTACGCGTCCGTCAGCACGGAGAATTCAAGATGCATGGCAGTTAGGCGTTGGGGTGTAGTGAGCAGCGCTATGGCATCAGAGCCTCACCTACCCTGAGTTGCATGAATTACAAATTGTAGTCGGCCTTCGAGAGCCCGTCAGTTTGGAGACCTATGAAAAGGACTTGAGTGTTTCACCTGATGCTTCAAGCGTGAGCGCAATGTCTGAAAGTCATGGGCTTGCTCTCAGCTCGTCACAGGGTAACACTATCGCGGAAGAGCAGCATATTCCGATCTTCGAACCTGCCTCCCTGGAAGCCAGCATGCAATTTTCACAGTCACTTGCGCGTCTGTCTGCTGAGAGCGCATGCATCTTGGAGCAGTTCAAGAGCCTCGAGTACCTGCCAGCCGTAACCTATGCATCCGAAACAGAACCATGGCCAGCAGGGTCGCCGCATGTCGCGGGAACGACCGCCTCATTCGCCACAGGCCCTGCTTACAGTGTCCAAGCTGACAGTTCTGGGTGCGCGGGAGAGCAGACATCAGCAGCAGCGGCGCCTTCATGTTCTCTCGGCCACTCATCAGTAGGCAGCGCACCGTCATCTCCGGACCCACCCCGCACGATGTCTACAAGACAATGCACGGAACAGCAGCCTTCAAGTGGATTGTCAAGGGAAGAGATCACAAATAAGGCTCGCTTCCAGCAGCAGCAGCACATGCAAGAAATGTCGCTTGACGCCGCCGACCTGGGAACGCAAAGCACGGTGTCCGCAACTGCTCTCCCATCCAGAGCCATGACAGTAACAACCTTACCGCCAAGGGACGATGCATCTCAAACTTCCAGTGCCTCAGCCATGCCGCGTACGGCGCACTCCGCATCGTACAGCGCTGCATCTCGTGCCCAGCAGGCAACATCGCAGCTCAGGTCCTACACTCGCACATCAATGGGCAACTCGCAGCCCACGGCACGGGTAAGTGGCTATTCTACGACGGAACGCCTTGGAGAGCGCACCTCCGTTGGCAGCGTTGCACGGCCACAGAAGGCAGGGTTGCCACCTACACGTTCCGGCTACGGTGCATCAAGCGACGCACACTTTCGCAGTGTGCGGCGGTCCACTGCAGACACCTTGTCACCTCAAGCACCGCCGGGTACATCGATCACCGGATCTCCTGCATCGCACTTTTCGGTGTGTACCATGATGTTAGCCTCCCAACGCTGCTGATTGCTCTTTCATGCAGATGTTGCGAGTGCAGGCAACGTAGAGCCGATCCATTGCATACACATCAACACAAAGGAATGTAGACTGCTTGCATGTACAAATGTGCATCATGCAAAGTTCGTTCTTGCAAGTGGCATTAATGACGGACTTGCCCGTGGTGGCAGAAGTCAGCTCAGAGTACAGTGGGGTAGCAAGGAACAATACTGACCCACCGCTGCAACATGTAAGATGCAATCCACACTCTGTCGTGTACAGCGAATGCTCAGCATTGTCTCACAGCAGGAGAGTAGTACGTAAATATTGCGTCTGGGAAGCAACGGATGAAGGCACATCCACGAGATGGCCGAAGCCTGCTTTGTTCAACGGCCGTGTGCATTCAAACGGACCAAAATTCATCTGATACATCTTCCACACTTGCATCAACCAAAGACTCAGCGCTGCGCTCGACAGGCAAGCTGAACAGCTGCAGCAATTCTCATATCCAAGGACACTGCCATTGTTTCTATAACAAAGCATGCCTTGTGCAAAGCATGATTCACGTTTGAGACATGATGCCTCGTGGCAGCGCACCAGTATGTTATCGGGGCATTGGTGATACGCGACGCTCTCAATGCGCATGCAGATCAGGCGGTCAAGCATATACAAGTCGGCATCGCAGAAGTATTCGGTGGCCAGCCTGTCGAGATCGTACGCCGCGAATACAGCGCTCCCCGTGCCTTCCACAAGTGGCAACGGTCCTCCAAGGAGACGCAGTTTCAGCCAGCCCAACCTGTCTCCCCCCCTCCAGCAGCTCCCAGAAACGGCAACGCCGAGCACGGCCGGCGGTGGAGCACTCAAAGCCCCCCGCAGCCCTTTGAGCAGTCATCGGTCGGGGCGCAGCGCGTGCTTTCGGAGCATCCGATTTGGCGGGAGAGTCGCTGTGAGGGCCAGAGCCCCTTGCCGGAGGCTGGCAGGGCTTCGCTGGGCCGTGCAGATGGCAGTTTACGGCTCGGTTTTCCCGAGGTGGTGCCCCGATTCTCTCAGGCCCACATCAACAGCCTTCTGGAGGAGCTGGAGCCCCCGCGTTGTCGAAGGCAAACATCGACAGCCTGCTTGCCGAGCTGGAGAGACGCACGCAAGGCAGCTCCGTAGATTATTCCATTCCGCTTGCACCTCCCACCACCACCGCGTTTGTACCGGCGTCGCCGGAGCTTTCGAACAGGACTGTGCCGGCCCGGCCGAGCTTGGAGTCTGCGCACACCGTACAGGCTCGGAATGGCTTTCCGTATTCCGTGCTTCAGGGCAGCATGGCCGAGCCGATTGCAAGCAACGAACATGCCGCTGTCATGCGGCAGAACTTGCCCACAGAGCGTCCTTTCACCTCTGTCGGGAGCGAAAACCCTACGGTTGTGCATGGCGAGTATGCGGCTCTCGAGCGCCATGACATTTCGCCGCTGCATGGAGGCAATGCATCACTCGGTTGGCACGGCCAGCCGGTCACACAACCGCCTCACTACATGGGGCCAAACGTGTCTCTGCACCCTGCGCCCAATGGTGCACCTCAAGCGACACCCCCCTGGGGTGACTGGGTCCGCCGTCAAGAGCGCAGCTCAGACACGACGACAACAGGTCCGGGCGCAGCTCAGATACTGCATGCCCAGGGCGACGGCTATACCCCGGATCAAGGGCACCACGACAGCCGTGAGGAGAGGCCTTCTTCCTTGGTGTGGCACGCTGACACATCGCTTCCGAGCACCCAGACGCCGGAACTCAGCCCCTGCGAACCGACAGACTTTGATGACGGCGTGTGGGCAGCCATGGGCCGTGTTATGCATCACGCGCACGATCTTCCGCCTGCACAACGCCACGCACGAAGCAGCTTGTCGCCCTCCCCAGTGCCAGAGCCAGCCATATTTCATCGGATGCTTGGTTCACCAGTCTATGCTGCACCACTTCATCACATGGACGCTTCAACGCCAGCCCACATGGCGGCCAACGGCAACCAGCGCGCTGTGTCGCACATGCACGCTCAGAGCCATTCTTGGCAGAGCTCCTCCACTGCTGGGCCGCTGGGGGACGACGTCATACGTCCGGATGTCAGCTGGCACACGGACGGAGAGCGTCTGGCGCGTGACTTTGAGACGCGAGTTCTCGGTATGCCTCATGATGGAGCCACCAGCATGTTGCGAAATGGAGCAGCAGGCGGGTGGGACTCAAATGGTGGGCGTGCTATGGACCGTTTAAATGTGCAGCCTCATATGGATGGGAAGGAGCTGCCCCCACATGCTGTCCTGGGTGTTGGGACTGCTGTTGGAGCAGAAGCATCGACACCCACCCTAGTGTCACTATCGAAGATCAGGCTGCTGGGGATCTGCCATTCTTGGTGCTGGCGTGTGTGAAGGGCATACAAAATGTGTTGTCTACTCATGAACAAGTGGGAGTCGCTGTATTGGGTCAGGCAATTGCCGAAGCAGTGGCTGACCACCTACGCGACATGAAGCTTACATGACCTGAGGTACACTAAGATATCCCTGGCACAGCCTGTGTCACGGGCAGCAGGCCCGGGCATGCTGTTGTGACAGCTTTTACATATTATGTAAACGCTACAGAACCATCGTCAGTTTAACTGACTGTAATACAGCATGCCTATCCATTCACAGAGTGCACATCAGCAGGAACAGCATGTTGCCAAACAAATAACAAACCACCAATTGGTGCACTGTACATCTTGAGCGATCATGCACATGTTGCAGTGCAATCATTGAAAGCTGGTCTGCACGTTATACGCCTGAATGTATTGTGGCATGTCCACCTTCAGGAGTGAGTGGCCATCAAAGATCAGGTTGTGAGGTGGCAGGAGCACGGTCTGCTGTTCAACAACAGAAGTACTTATTGACCTGCCATTCTCAGATGCTCCTCCAACCGCATAGCAATTGATGAAATCTGCTAGCACCTGGAGAAGGAACTGCTGCTGGACGATTTGCCGCTTGATTCCCGCTTCTGTGAACATGCCGGTCTTCTCTGCTGCTTCGTTCACACTGCATTGCAGCAAGTGTGTACAGCAATGCACGCAAGGACCATCTGCCACAAGCAACACAAATGATAATGACAACAGGAAGTGGACGTAATTCAAGAAACTCGGCGCCACAAACTGCAAAAATAGCGAACACGAAGCATTTGAGAGCCTTACAGATGCTATCATGCAATGAGGCATGCCTGTGTCTTGCAAGCAGCAAGGTGTGGGGATGACGTAGTTGTAAGGAGGCATGCATCGATTTACTTAGCCAGCGCTTCACCAGAATGGGGAGCGACCCCCATTTCTGCCCCGGATGATCATGTATTTTCAGGGATACAGACCCACAAAGCAAACTGCCTGGCGAAGCACTGGACATAGCTCATGGGATTGCGCAATGGTGGGAAGGTCGTACCAGTCGGCAGAGCGCAACGTTATACACAGGCATGCCAAGACTGATGGCGTAGGGTCACGTAGAGGTGTGAGTCGTCCACCTTTGTCGCGGACGTTGAGGGAGATGTGCACGCGCTGAGGGGAATCATCAGCAAGTGCCCAGCAGACGTCTCTAATCCTGTCAGCCGTATGGTGTTCACCAGGCCGGGCACCACACGAACGGCGACAGATTCCTCGCTTCCATAGGCAATGCCTGTATAGCGACAATGGAATGTCAGGATAACTCATCAGACCAATGCTCAACCCGGCACCCTGCTCGCTTCTTGTATACCAGTCAGCAGTTTGGTGTTCCCTTTTTTTGAGCAACCGGGCGCTCAGATCACAAGATCCTTCGCATTCCCAGGGCTCCGTGTTATTCGCGTACCAGCATCTCAGAAAGCAGGGGGGTTATGCATCTTAGAGACAGCTCTGAGGTGCGATGGCAGAGTGTTGTACACACCTTTGAAGGACGAGGGCTCATCGCTGGCTGGAACAAGAGGCAGGCCTACTTGAACGACCGGCAGGATGGCGACTTGCTTGCCGCCCTTGGTGTATTCTGGCTCGGCATTTGGAGACGAGAGCCACAGAGGCTGCACCAGTACAGCAGTGCTCACCAGCAAGCCGTTCAGGATGTACAGGAGATACGTTGCATCCAGGAGGTGAGGGATGGTTGTCTGGCAAACTCCTTGGCAGGCCACTTGTCGGAGTCCCAAGCCCACATCAACGCGTGAGTGCAGCCATGTGCCTGGAGCAGAACAAAACGAAAGGAAAGTGAGTACTTGAACAGGGGTATCTCAGAGATACTCTGGTTATTAAATAGTCTGCACTTAGTGATCTCTTGACGCAGCCTGCTTGCCCGTCCAGCATGCGTGCTCAAATTGCATGCTCGCTTTTATAGCGGAACTCGCGAGGCTTGCCTCAGATTTTTGTATTTCGAGCACATTTCATCGTCCAGTGTTGGTACACGAAACTGCCAAGTTTGCGCAGTTCGAACTTCCATTGCGTTCTTGTTCAAGCAGGGAAAGCCTACCTCTCCTTTGCATGATAACACCATGCTTTGACATGCGCGCGAAACGTGTTGTTGAAGCTTTATTTAAAGTGATGAGGCATCACCAGAGAGGCGCAGGTTGCAACTTCTATGCAACAGAAATTGTGCAGATGAGAATTGAGTGCCGCATTGAGTGCAATCTACACAGAGAGGCGACTCCTGCTTTACTGGAACAGCCAAGCCTTGTGATCGGCAACTGCAGTGGGAGACTAATTTTTAAGACTGAGTTGAGGTTGTTCATGCCCATCGAAGCATAATTAATATGTGGTGACAGCCCACTAAAGGGCATGCCCCAAACGTGGAGCGCAGGGCAGGAAGGAGGGACTGCTGCAAACCTGGGGCGGCAAGCGTGTGACGCGTTGCCCTCGCACAAACACGAGTGAGACAGGTCCACGCTGGAGCTGGTGCAGCATTGCCAGCTGCAGCCAAGGGGACAGCATGAAGGCGGACGCGCCAAAGAAGGCGGGTCCGCGCGAGGATGACAGCGGCACTGGCAGCGCCGGCAGCGGGAGAGGCTCAATCGGCACTACTGCTCGATACGTGACGGCCAGCACTCGTGCCGCTGCGGCATGGGCCAGACTGCTCAACGACTCCTTCCTGAATCATCTCCACTGAATGGCCCTACACAGCGCATTCATGCTAGTCAGCCAGCGTCCTGAACAATTTTAGACAATGCAAACTCCCAGGTTGGATGCGGAAACGGTTAATTTTTTGGGAATTGCTTGAGGTAAGCCTCAGGTGATGGTAAAGGGAGCACTGATTCCCGAGTAGTTCTTGGAGTGGCCAATGTCCATGTGGATGCGGTAGTGTTGTAAACAGATTCATTATCATCACATCACACAGATAACGGCAGGAAATAGTCAACCAGCAACAAATATATCATCATTACATCACATAGATAGTGGCAGGAAGTAGTCAACAAGCAACAGAGACAGCACATTCAAAATGATACAGCTCATTGAACGTCAGCGGTCGGAACAAGCAAGCCCGACACCTCTCCATCATCATATTGCTAACGTCCACGTGGATGCGGTACTGGAACTGATCTTTACTGACGCCTCCTGAACAGCTTGTCCATGACTGGAAGCAATATCGCCATCAGAAGAAGCCAAATTTTCAGTGACAATTGTGCAGGAGAGAGGAGGAACGAGCGCTCACCTGCACAGTGTTCCTGACGGTTTGAAGCACGATTGCCAGGGACTCCAGGACTCCAACAATGTGCGCCATCTCGCCCTCAAAGCCCGCTCCCGCCTTGACGCTCGCCCACAGCTCCGCTTGCATGTCCTTCACTACATCGTCACCAGCCACACGACCTGCAGGCTCCACACTCTTGAGGTTAACAAAGGCACACAAGGGCCTGATTGATAAACGCCTCGCTCATTTATAAGCGCCCTCATGTACAGCATAATGTATGTACCGTAGTCTAGACAATTGCTGTCCGAAAGACATGACGCAACGCATCTCTGAAGGTACCTTAAAAGGTACAAAGAATCATGATTTATTCTATCTAATATGCGGATGAAGAGTAGGTAGAGAACGGTGCTCACCCGTTGTTTCTCTCCTAGGATAATCGTCATAGTTGAGGGGCACCCCAGTCAAAGCAAGTGCCGACAAAGCAACAGCAAATGGCGCTGCCCCTGCCACAATGGTGCTGGCAGGGTTGCGGCGCATCAGCAGCAACCATGATGAGTCATCGTTGATGATTGGGGACGTAACGGCAATGCTGGGCACTTGGCAAGTGCGGTCTAGACTACAGTATGCATGATCTGACCTGCATTTCCCAGCTTGTCGTCTGATCATGCAGGCAAAGCTCGCACCTCCTTCAAACAGGGTGACACTGTGCTTCTTCATTCCAGGGGACAGTGAGCCCATCATGAGGAACGAGGTGGCCTGAGCGTCGAGCACTATGGCCACGGCCGACTTCTCGCCCTCTCTCTCCCAACCAGCCGTGGACAGTGGGCTGCCGCTTTCACCAGCGCTATCATGCATCGATTGCACGGGGGAAGAAACCTCATCTGCAAATGCACAAGCCAGCCTCCCAGTCCATCAGACTTTTAAGAACCCATCGACAAGAAAAGACGCCGCACACATATTGGCAGGTATTTCAAGTTCATAAGCAAATTGTGGCCATTCCGGTGAGGGTACACCAAACGCGAAGGAGCAGGAATGAAACTTATTCGTGCCGGCGTCTGTTCTGAAAGCTTCGCTAAAGGTCAATGTGCAACAACATGTTCAACATGTTCAACAAGCTTGCTACTCTCGATGACGCACTGTGTTTGCAGCACAACCTCGCGATCATGTCGTACAAATGGCCGACGCTGCAACGACGATTTGGCCACACCCAAGCAACCGGCCCTCAATTGCACAGTCCCAGTCCCAGCATGTGATAAGCTGCGCATATCGCTCGGAGGTCACAAACCTGGCCCCTTGCTCTTGATGCAGATACGGAGACCACAGTCTATGCCATGCAGTTGCAAAGCCAGAAGCTTGACCTCCGCAACACAATCGGTACATAGAGAGCGTGCATCAGCAGGTACGTAAAGTGCATGCAACCCCTCTGCATGTGCAGCTGGAATGTATCGGCATGAGCACTTGTCAGGCAGCATATCGCCGATGTTCCCGAGGGGTGCAGGAGGGGACAGCATCGTTTGCACGATGGAGACCATCTCATCTGCATGGACTGCTGCTGCGTTGCGTTCTGGACAGGATGACAACTGCAGATGAGCCGCACCTTCAACGGGCGTTGCGAAGCCGAGTCGGCAAGCAATGGACATCGCGTTCTGGATGTCTGGCAGCGGCTTATCCAGGATGCGAGCCAGCTCATCGAGGGGGAGGCGCTCGCTGTTGGCCACAAAGACCTCGTACAGCAGCGCCTCCATCGGATCTGCCTCCCCCACCACGCTGTCTCGGTTGCTGACAAAACCCTGCAGGCACGAACGAGACGTGAGACACAGTACATGTTGTGTCACTGACATTCAAGCTGCTGCTGATGTCCACATATGGTTGCGGCCGTTTTGTGAAATGAAACATCATCAGCTGCCAACACATCCCCACATACGCAAGCCAGGCGGTATGATGGCAGCATGCAATGGCGGTGGCATTTGTGCAAAGCGTACTGCGCCTCGGCAACTCGCAAGAGCACTCGTGACAGATGGGACGGGGAAACCCTGCTTACCTCGAGGGGGGGATGGAGAATCGTGTCGACTGATTGATGACGACATCAAAGTACACGAATCCACGTTTATACACGGACAGCAGCACTTGCTTATCACACTCCGATGCTGGCGCGCCACCCGGCGTTTGGGAAGCTTTGGTTAAAAGCTCAGTTTCTCGTGCAACCATTTCCTTCCATTCTGTCGTTCCTGTGGTACGAGCAATGCTGTCAGAACACGACCTGGGACTGCCGTTGATTCGAGCTTGAGCTGAAGTGCATGCGCTTACACCTGGTGTATGAAACCATGCCAGACGCGTCTGCGCAATTCACTGGCACGCTTTGGTTCTGCAGTGCTGGCTGAGCGAAAGCTTGGGGAGAGTGAGACACGCGTTACAAGCATCACGCCCGTTAGAAACAGTACACTTCAGAAGGTGCATACAGCTGTGAGAAGCTGCGTGTGCTGTGCTTCAGCCAAAAACACTGCCTGCCCTGATGGTACCAGCCAATTGCTCAACCATTTCGAGAACAATGTGCAGACAAGGTCGGCATCAGGGTGAGGCGAAAGTTATCCAACGCACCTATGTTGACAACTACCACACGCCACCACGGGGCGTACTTCGGCGGCAAAGGCTCGGAGGGAAGCTGCTCCTTGGCGATGGCCTTGTTGACCCGCCAGAGCAGCTTCTTCTCCTTGCACGCATTAAGCGCCGCGATGTATTCATTTCGGCCAATGCCCAGCATCTGCACCATCTCTGCCGCTGTGAAATTGGGGATCTGATCGTAGGGGAACTCAGTGCGCAGAGCCTGGTACATGATGTCAAAGTAGTACTTGTACGGGGTGATCCGCATGATTCTTGCGATGTAGCTCGCCATGTGGTAAGGATACAGCCGCTGTTGCGCCTTGTAGACCTTGACCAGGTGCTCGTAGTACTCCGTCTGCATGCATGATGCCGCTGCGAGCGTCCCCTCCCATGATAGTCCCCGTTGGATGCACGAATCCCGCACCCTGCATGGTTGCACCGTCAATCCAGCTGGCCCCACGCGCTGGTTCTCTCTGAGGCGCTTGCCAGCAGCGCCATCTGCCAGGCACACAGTCGAGAGACACATCCCAAGGGCTGCCATCAACTTTGCTTGTGTGCTTAATCATTGAGGCACACACCATGTGAATGCGGTAGTGTTGTAAGAGGATGGATCATCATCACACGTAAAGGCTAGGTTGTAAGATGTGGTTATGCCTGAATGAGGGAGACTATGCATTTGCCGCTGTTCTGGAGCTCATACTGTGTACCGAGGGTGTGGGGTTACGCATATGCCAAATCTGGGTATTGCATGATCATGCGATGTCTGGGTTACATTTCACACCAGTCACATCAATTGTATGCCGATTCCAGATGCATTTGCACATCCAGCGAGATGTCTCCACCTTCCCCCCTCCCCCAGGCATAACCATGGCCTACAGCTGGGGCCTCTGGCGTACCGCAGTGCCAAAGTGCCCAACCCCAGCGCAGCTGTCCCATTGTCTTGCGGAATTTTAAATCCAGTAGCAGCTGCGCATGAGCTCGTCTGCCCTCGATAGCAACCACTTCATGCAACATGCCCTTCATGCACCATTGCCTGAACAGGCTGTACTATACAGCGATAGCCCAAGCGCGATCCTCGTTGATCACTGTGTTACAACATGCACGGCAGCGGGTGCCTGGAAATTGAGAACGCAATTTGCGAGAATGGAGTTGGGTGCAAAATTCGAGTATACCTATTTACACGAGAGTAATTGGTAAGCTAGAAGGCCAGCGGTACAAGATAATAGGATACTATTTTGCGTACACTCTTCGTGCAAAATGACATCCTTCTACACGAACGTCACGGATCGTCCTTTGCTGCTAACGCATCCCACGCACAGCATGTCGTTATGCTCGACATCAAGAACCCAACCGTTCCAACAACAGGGCGTTTCCATGGTTTCACATACAATCGAAACCCAAGCTAGTTTATGAGCCCAAGTGAACGACGATAATAAGGCAACGACGGTTTGCCGCGTAGTTGCAGGCTAACCATATCTGGAAAAAAACCCTGGGGACGGTCAACCCGTCCGCAGGATAGTGCGTTGCATCAAAACACGATTGAGTTGTAAATGAGATACATGCGAATACATCCACATGGTTGGCGGACCAGGTAATCTACGTGATATGCACACGCACCTGATTTTCCAGTCACTGAGCGGAACGGCTTGCCGATACCGTTCGGACAGAGCCTCGTACCGAACCCCTTCGCGGATTTTCTTGGCAATGATTTCATCGATCATTGTGTCGTTCACCTATGGCGTGACACTACATCTAGGCAGGTAAGCCAAGGTCAGCAAAGTGCACCCAGCCAAAACACATCAAGACTGCCAACAACACTGCTAAACACGGCGAATTTCTTTCCGCAACATTACACAGAGTGTTTGTTCTCGCAACAGCACGGGAGAATGCATAAAGCAAGAGATTGAAAGAATAGCGGAGCCCGTGCGATAATACACACACTCTCACCAGTGAGAACACAGTCAGTGTCACTGCTGTCTACTGGCAAAGACTTGCCAGTAAGGATCTCGTGCACATTAATCAGGAAGCAGGGACACCACATAGAGCACCGCTCATAGCTCAACCCATGTTCTCAACCATGAGCCGAACATGTCCATTGGCATCGTGCTCTACACTCCAAATGCCATACTCCTCATACTCTTGCACCATCTGCTTCAGTGTGTTTGGCTTACTGCCTCCGCAGGTTGCACACAATTGCTTCCAGCTTATCTCCGTACAGCTCGTACGCTGAATATACTCCCTCACCTGCAAGTGCCACTACGTCGCAGTCAGATGCCATCGTTGTCTCCTCGTGCACAGCCAGATATTTCTGACGTGTGCAGTCACCATGTATCTATGTAAAAATGGATGGGGTCATCATCGTCATTCAGAAACATGAGTATCATACGTCAGCCAGCATAAACCAACCATGGTCAACACTGATGGTGCACAATATTGACCAGCTGTTCTGGGCAAATTGTTGACATGTCTTGATGGGCTACCAACACGCTGCTGCTACCTAAGGCTTGGTGTCTTTCATCAAACAGCAACGGCTTGTCATTTCGCAAATGCCAGATAGCTGGGATGTCGCACCTTGGCAAAGGCATCACGGATGGGATCGTCCTGAGCGGCCTGCCTCTCGTTCTCTTCATCCAAGCTGACCTTGGACATGTTCATCAGCCTGAGGCCTCCTCCACATCCCCTTGGATGACCTGCTCGTGCATAACTGCGTTACCAACTGCCCCCGGCACACCCAGATAGGTCATGAGGCATCCAAAGCATGTAGACATGGTACGCAGTGCTGACAGCTCACCAGGTTCGAAGGTCGCATTACAGCACATATGCCAATCGGTAACGCTGGCGTGCTTCCACATGCAGCGGAGCTTGTTCACATCATGAGAAAAGGGGCAGTGCATGTATACGAGTACGTGAGGCTGTTGATGACAAACTTTATGATACCGGGCATCAAACGGCAGGTTTCCCGCCATGCGGGGCAGTCACACAACCACCACCTGGAGGGTGGATGACTGGACTGTACTCGAGCGTGGGAGAACACTTGCAGGAAAGTGAGTCAGGTCGCAGGTTTGACAGGATGTTCTCTTCACACTTTAACAACCAAAACGGGTGGGGGGAACAGCTACATGAACAAACCATGAATGACTGAAGCCCAGCTACCGCAGATGGAGTGGGGATGGCCTTTGAAAAGCTCACAGAGCTCAAGGGTATGTGCGCGAACAACAGCAGACAGGAGACAAAGTCAGATTTACTGAAGCAGAGGTAAGCGTGCGGGACACGCCATGGTATACCATCAGGTCGAAACACGCGTGACGGATGAACGCACGTTGTTGTCGAATCGCAGCTTTGCGAGCGCTTGGCTGAGGCGGGAGGATCGAGAGCAGCGTGCGGGGGGTGGTGTAGCTGTGAGGCCGGAGCTCTCGGCTTCCTGTCGTCGGATTTCGGCATACACGGCCGACACGTAGTCCGTCAGCTCCTTTGCCAGCTTGGGCTCGTGCTGCTTGGCCATGGAGATGTAGGCACGCAGCTGGTGGGGGGTGAGGGGGGGGTGCTCGCTCTCTGGCGGCGGTGCATAGCCCAGCTGGTGCACTTTGAGGATGTGGTCGGCCAGCTTCCTGTCAGAGTCGTCGTTGGCCTTGTCCAGGATCAGCCAGAGGAGGTCGAACCTGAAGCACGGATGGACACACTGTGAGAGTAGAACATTGGAATTCTTGGAACGGCACTGGAATCTATCGCTGGAGAGCTAGAACTCAACAGCTAGTAACGTGATCGGTTCCGTGGATGCTGGGACAGCTTACGCTCAGCCAAGCATGGCACTATGTTGCAGTTCCAACAGGACCGTATCGTCGTTGCCCGGCTTGTCGGGCCCGACACATTGCGTTCCCGGATCGCGGGCGTGGATCATCCGAGAGAGAAGCGCTGCAGGCAGTGCGATGTTCTCAGCCGGCGATCTGCGGACATCGTAGCGGCCCCAAGCAGGGTTGGCAGCCGCCAGCACTGCAGTGCGGGTGTTGAGTGTCGTGGTGATGCCGGCCTTGGCAATGCTCACGGTCTGCTGCTCCATGACCTCGTGAATCGCGGTGCGGTCGCCCTCCTCCATCTTGTCAAACTCATCAATGCAGCAGATGCCACGGTCTGCGAGGACCAACGCTCCGCCCTCGAGCACAAACTCTGACGTGGTAGGATCTCGCATCACCGCCGCGGTAAGGCCCACACCACTGGATCCCTTGCCTGCAGAACGTCCACCCGCTCGCATTCGACAAGCTCTTTGCAGCGCATGATGACGATGTATCTCGTTACAACAAGACCGCACCCACATGGACATTGGCAACTCCAAGAACTACATTGGGAATATCCACTAAGGTGTCACGAAATGGCAAAACCGCGCTCAGCGCGGCATGGAAGCGCACATGTACCACGAACCCAGAATCGACTAGAGTGCTCCACCGCGTTGACGCATCAGGCGCCTGCAACACCTGCTGTCTGAGTGGCAGCAAACATGGTAACGCAACATGTGAAGGCTACACACCCGGTGGTGTAGACAGCGCGAGGGCTGATTGTGGCCGATGTGCTTCAAGAGCTGTGACTTTGCGACTCCGGGGTCGCCCATGAGGCAGATGTGGATGTCGCCACGGATGCGGATGCCGTCCGGCAGGTTGAGGCACGTGCCGCCCACCATCTGAAGCAGCATGGCCTTCTTGATGTCGTCATGGCCCCAGATCTCCGGCGCTATGCTGCTCGCGAGGCGGCTGTACACTCGGCCTTCTTGCAGCAGCTCATGCACCATTGCGCGGTCCTGCATCATCCATCTTGTCAAACCTCACAACAATACCATGGCACCTGCTTGCATCGATCCCAAGACATCACATCCACAATGCCACACACTCACAGAGCTCGCTCGACCTAAGAAAACCCACCCCAGCGTCGTTATGCATGTATTTCAACGTGAGGAGCACGCTCGTGGTAAGTCGGGCTGACCCAGGTATGCTTGCCACGGGTGTGGGAATGGTAGCAACGATTCCCGAGTAGTTATTGGAGTTGCCAATGTCCATGCGAATATAGTAGTGCTGTAAAAAGACACATCGTCATGTTTTTTCACTTCTCTTCTGCACAACAAAAGTACGTGAAGGGCGGGTCGTTCCGTGGTGCAGTTGTGCGCACCTCCTCCGTGATGACGTGCTCGGCGTAGCTCTCCTTCATCTGCTCGACCTGCGACGCAAGGATGATCGTGTTGCGCAGGAGCGAGTCGGTGTGCATGCGGCCGCGCTTCTGCACGGGCTGCGGCAGGTAGATGCCGGTGATGACGACGTGGTCACCGGGTTTCATGGTGCGCGTGAGGTCGCCCTTGACGTGGATCGTAATCGAGCGCGGGGTCGCGCTCTCGGGAACCTCGTCCGACATCTCCTGCAGCTTCACCTGCTGGAACTTGATGAGCTTGGAGCCTCGCATCTGCAGCTGTGGCTCTGACTTGGGCCGCTCGTTCTTCTTCCATGGAATTGTCGTCACTGGGAGGAAGCTCTGACCGTTCACTTCCTGGAACATCTCCACCCCAGACTGCAGATCGAGGTACGTTGCCACAGCCACTAGTGGCTTGACGTCCGTGCAGTGCGTGACCACGCCCTGCATTAACGTCCACCTCTGTTGGTGGTGGCCAAGGTACGAGCACGTGGCGCTTTGCAACGTGAGTATGACCATGTTGACATTCCCATGTGAGCTCTCCTACAGCTCGCATGCACACGGGCCACCATGAGTCGCTCAAGGTAGAGTCGTCAGCCAGGCGTTGCTGGTTGCACAGTTGTGCGCCCCGAGCGCACAGTTTCCTCTTGAGACGCATGGATCAGAGTGAGATCGCCTGGATGTATGTGCTTGCATTGGCGTCATGGATGGCGCGCAGTCTAGGAGCAATTGGAATACAGCGGGACAACCGGCGATGCAAGTAGTTCGAGAGCATCTAGTGCCACTGCCACGGGATGTTTGACAGGTCAAGCTGGCATCAGCTACGCTTTCATTCAGACAGTTGCCTTCAACCAGCAGGACACCACCGGCCACGGCAGAAGGTGAACGGACCTTGAGCTTGACAAGGGCACCAAGGTGTTGCGAGGTGACGAGGCGCATGGGAAGCGGCTTCTCATCCGGTGGAAGCTCAAAGTAGGCTTCGTAGCGGCGCGTGAGCTGCGACGGAAAGTTGGACTTGTGTGGCGCGTTTGCGTTGGGCGCCTCTCCAAGGCCAGCCTGCTCTGCATTCTCTTGTGCTGTGTAGTACTTCTCAATTTCCATGTGCTGCACGCTCCCTTCTGTTGTAAGAATGATAGATATTGGAGACGGGCTAGTCACCGCATGGCGATTTTGCTGTTCATGACATTGAGGCATGTTGGCTGAGAAGACTTGACATGGGGACTGCAATGGTCTGGATGGATGTGACACCCATCTTAGCGTTTGCAACGTGCTGCCGATTTCTGCGTCCTTTAGCGGCGATCGCCTGGACCTGATCAATTTTTCGATGAATGCAGAAGCCTGGCAGCCATGCTTTGCAGTTACTGAGGCATCTGTTGCATGGAAAGCGAAGGGTCTTAGCGGCACCCTAGCTGACACCCACTGGCTAGCAGCGCAATCAATTAGGGAGCCTGGCATCTATCTGTATGAACACTGTATGGATGCAGCCCTGGCAAGCTGCCAGCTCCGTTCAAAAAGTGAACGCCTGCCATTGAATAGGCCGGGCTTTTCCCAAACTCCAGCGCTGCTGGGGCCACTGAACCAGGAAGAGGTAAACACAACTGAACAGTCACGTCCAATGCATGGTGCCGTACCCTAAGATAGCGTCGTGTGACCATTCGGCAAAATCACAGAAATGTGATGGATGATGTCACTACGTCACCACTGTCTGACCATGCTCTGAGCTCAATGAGGGTTGCTTTGATCTATGTGTGAAAACCAGCGTTTCATATGATGGTTCCAGATTAGTCCTCATTGTTCAAATTGAGCACAATGGTGCTTGGGGCGTTGTTTGCATTGGGCTGAACGCACGTTCTGGAGAAGAACATCGAAGACATCCTTGTTGAGAGTTGCCCCAATGTCCGCTGGGGGCATCAGATCATCAGCTGCATCAGCCATGAGCTTTGCCATCCTGGCGCTGTTTGTTCGGCATTGAGTGTAGAACGCATCCCAGCTGTTCTCGGTGCAGTACTGCAAATATGAACACACAAACGTTGATACATAGACGCACAAACCGTATGACATGCAAAAATGTTGCCGATTATCAGAATTGGAAGATCTTGCAGCTGATCATCAGCGAAACGGACAAGGGGCAGCGAGTTCCTTGCATTCGCAGGGGTTGAGGGCGCACATTCGAAAGGTCTTCCAACGAAACTGTGAGAGACCTGTGCTCGCGGTTTGCTATTTGTTGCTGCAGGCACCAAAATAGTCAGAAGTAGTCCAAGTTTTGAAACGGGGCTGCGTGGTGTCCTTGCATCGGCTGCAGGAACGACTGGGCAGCTCGAACCCCAAGCAAGCCCACGCACTGCTTACAGCAGCCACTTCAATTGACAATCACACCGCTACTGACATGAAGAGACAACAATGCGTATAACCTCGACTATCACATACTCAGCAGAGGCTAAACGTCGCATGCTACCTGAAATTGAGCTTTACACGAAACCCAGCGTCGAAACGATTGCAGTCAAGAAGCAGGCCAGACGGCTCGCACCAACATCTCCGTATACTTGAAATGACCATTACTATCCATATAGTTGGTCAGGAAAGCGGTGCATCTTTCTGCACAGCAGCATTCACGTCACAAATGTTTAAACAGCCACTCCTCTAGGTGACTGCAAGCAAGCTGTACATGTCAACCATGATCAAGAGAAATATTTGAAAGTGCATTAACGCACGTTTGTCCAGCTCATAATCGGGGTGGGCCGATGTTGCTGCAAATGGTTGCGATTGCATGCTGTCACGTTCCTTGAAGGCGCTAAGGGATAAAGAACGGGCAGTCACAGGTTAACACAAATATTCTATGAATAACGTTGATTGAGTTGACTCGAGAAGGAGTCGCGTTGCACACGATCGTCAAGCTATGAGGGGACCTATTTGAAACAGAGCCGTTGGCGTATCCTTCGATATCGTGGCCTTCTCTTCAAAAAGCCATCAAGTGCTCAAGTAAAGTGGTATAGACGACATGAATGAATGCACTTGACAAGGGAACATGCCGCTGGCCTAGGCTAGCTGGGTGTTCAATCTGAATTTCAATTCAAATGCTCTGACTCAGCTCCACATGATCTGCTCTGCCAAGCGTTCGCCAATGCCTTTGACAATGCCGCCGAGAGGGCATTGTGAAGCCGAATGATGCACACGGGAGTAAATGAAACATGATTCTGGTCATTGTGTAGCAAATCCGAACTTTGTCATCTCAGGAAGTCGGAGCGACGCTGCTGATGTGTACAAACTACAGACACGCTATGCCGTGTGGTATGAAACTGAAGTGTTGAGTAGCATAGTAGTGAGCACGCAGTTGGGATGGAGGAGGAGAAAGCAGATGAGCTTTGGCGAAAGTTCACGAGTGTGGATGCAGCAGCTAAAAGGGGTCATGTACGCGCGCTCATGTATATCTGTTGAACGTGAATGTGTGCATTGTTTGAGGAGCCCTTGGGTAGCCTGCCGTAGTGTGTGCGTCAGGGTGCAGCATGGACACATGCAACTCATGTGTTACCCTGGGAATTGCATGAAGCATGATGCTCCAAAGAGGCAACGTCTTGTTTGATCAGCGTCCAATTTCAAGTGTCACCATGTGGGATCAAAGTTAATAGCGCCCCAAGAACATTTGCCACCCTGCACTATTGTTATTCAGGGTATTGGCTTTGAGGAACAAGAGGCATTACAAGAGGCTCTCCAGCGAAAATTTCCTGTCTCGTCCGGATTGGACGCTTCAAAGCATCACATGACGGGGGCGAACTGCCATGATCAGTCCCGGCGCATCGACAAGAGTGCCGCATGTTCAAGCAATACAGACTTGACATCAAGATTCAAAAAAGCAGAAACAGGTTTGGGGGTGCGCTGCTTCACTTGTCGCATCTAAAACACGACATGCTCCGATCTTGTCCTCTCAATGGCTCCGGAGTGTGGTGTTTGCGTCCCGACGGATGCCAGGGACCCAGGCACATCAGCCGCACTCGCACTCGTCACCCAAGTATATGCTGTGCCAAGAAGAGCATGCAATCAATCACACCGGACAGCATCAAAGACTTGATGGCAGCATGTTGCTGGATGATTGTGTGGAAGAGCGAGTTGTAATCAGCCCAAGCAATGTCTGTCTGATAAGCAACCTATCTCTAGTGACATGCATGTGCAACGCTGGCTGAACCATGTGCGCCTGTGTACAGTCTGATCAGGCAAATGATGATCCAACCTCCGTTCCAGGGTACGTGGAGATGACCCCTGCAGAGCGCGTGAAGGCACGGCTGAAGTTTGCTGCTCAGAGAGCTGCACAGCAACGTGGCACACAAGGTATGGCAGGACCACCCTCCAGCCATTCGGTCCACCCTCTAGGTGTCCAATCATAGTGTGTATCTCACAGGATACACCAACATCAAAGCAGCGTATGATGCTTTGGTGCATCAAGCATCTTGCACTTTGACGCTGATGATGTGATCGTACGCATGTTGATGTTTGAGGTGGAGTCATCGCGTGTCAGGGATTGCTTGGTTCTCAGCCGCTCTCACCACAGCGGTGCCCTCCCTGTTGCTGGATTCGTCCGCTCCGGTTGCGCTCTGGAAACATGTCGCCGGCAGAATTGTGATTACTGTGCAGAGGAGGATGTGCATAGCTTTGCTCCTGGCATGAAGCATGGCCGTGCAAACCTGTGTTTCGTGTGCAGACAAGGTTCGTGGCTGGACACGATTTGTATTCAACAAGCACGGTACGTTGGACGGCGACGACACACTGGACCAGGCCCCCGATGAAAGCGCGGTGAAGCTGGGGACAATGTACGCTGTTGACAAACGAGACGTGGCAGAGGCCGAGCGTGTCATCAAGGACTCAGGCAATCGTGGCCTCAAGTCTCAGCAGCAGCACGAGGCCGCGATTTTTGGTGCCCCAATCGTACTGCCGGAGAGCTCCGCACCAGCCAAGAGACAAGATGACAGTCACCGTGCTGATGCGAAGGGGTGCAAGAGGGGAAGAGACAATGCCGACGAGCGGCAAGCGGATGTTCGTGGCGGGAGGGATCGCAGCAGCTGGCACGAGGATTGCTCAGCAAGGTCTCACAGTCGGCGAGACGAGTGCGAGAGGGGGGATGGGAAGAGGCAGCGGCATCGCAGTAGGTCGCGCAGCCGAGAACGCCATAGATACGAGAGATCCGAACGCGCAGATCATGGGAGAAGGCGCGAGCACTCGAGCGAACGACGCACGCATGATGCGCGCGAAGACAGTCATCGAGATTTGTCCGACCGCCGTGCACGTGACCGTGCGAGTGGCAAGCAACGCCATAGCAGTCCAAGCCGCGTTGCAGGAGATCGTGATGATCGACCAGGGGAGAGGGAGCATCGGCACAAGCACAGCACGTCCAGGAGATCACACCGACATGAACGGGACAGACCAGGTGATGACAGCGGCGACAGGAAGGATTGTGAGGAACGCACTCAAACCGAAGACTGTGCCGGGCATGATCCAAGTCGCCACGCTCGCAGACGTCGGGAGCACAGGTCACGCAGCGAGGACAGGGACAGCCGGGACAGACACGATGACAAGAATAAGCACGACCACACCGATAGACTGAGGAACAACAAGCGCGACAATGTGAAGCCCGCTGTTTGTGCTGCCAAAGGCTCTGTTGGCAGGGCGCTG
Source organism: Nuphar pumila (assembly GCF_984573655.1). Classification (NCBI taxonomy): domain Eukaryota; kingdom Viridiplantae; phylum Streptophyta; class Magnoliopsida; order Nymphaeales; family Nymphaeaceae; genus Nuphar; species Nuphar pumila. The sequence continues at coordinate 5,892 of NW_028323638.1, read as the reverse complement.
GAGGCTTGTGCACATCCCAGCGAGTCAGAAACAAACGGGGGTGCAGATCCTTCCAGGTTGACAATGCATGCTTCAGCGCCCGCTGATGCTGAACCTGTGCGTGAACAGGATTCGCTCGCTGCATCTTCGGGCATGTCACATCAAGTGAGAAAAGACATTGCACATTTGCTGCAGCATGTGGACGAGGTGCAGCGACAACAACTTAGAGACGTGAACGTGCCGGAAGGTGCGATTGTTGAGATTGACCCAGCCATATGGCAAAATGACGATGTGGTTGATGGCAGCCTGCATGCAGACTTGGATGTGGAACTCGCAGCACAGTTGCGTTTTAAGAAAGGTTCATGGCGGAACCGAATCAGGACGGGTCACTAGATGTTGCATTTTTATCAGCGGTGCAACAAGTTGTTCCACTACCATCAACACGCAATGGCCCACAATTGTGTCAGCTGTGGCGTACGACTTCACTCTGCATGACAGTGTGCTTCTGCTATATAGTCTTGCCAATCATTAGAAGTCTGCTGAACAATCAACAAACATGCAGTGCACTCGGCCAAAGCAGGGATACGCAGCTTAATCCTCGCACTTGACAAGTGACTTGTGATAAAGTGATCAACTGGGAATGTTCTCTCTCGAGGCTGAGCGTGCACGTCAGGAAAAGCTTGTCAAGGGCTATGCCGCATCGCATCACACAATCATGTGGTTGTGTACAAAGCGGCTACCACATACATGTCGTGGACAATCCCAACTGAGAATTTCAAAATAAAGCTCTTTTCAAGCTGCTGCCATGCACACGGCTTCACAAAGGTCTCACTAGGATGACAAGTGCATATGTTCTCCAAGCATGCACCAAAGTACAAGTCAGTCAATGGCACAAAAAACAAGTTAACATAATAATGTTCTCACAGAAAATGGTAAGGCCTTCCTGTCTGCCCTTTGTTGTGATGAACAGCGTATACCACACGCAAAGCCATGCTCGCCACGCTGTGGACTAGATAGCTATATGGGTTCACAAGCTCGAGGTTGGTGTTACTTGGGATTCCTGAGCACCATGATCACTGAATCGCCTCGAAGGAACATCTTGCTGACAAATCTATCCTTGTTGACTGGCTGTGACCCCTTCTTGCCCTTCCCTGTCTTTGGAATCTGCAAAGTATCACATGCATCATCAGGATGATGCATCTAATTTGCAGCACCAATAGCCCGAGCCCAGCCGCAAGGTCTGGCCCAGCCCAATACCACCATCTGTCGCACATTGAAGCCCGTTCCGTTTTTGGAACAGGCCAGTCGTTACATGCACTCAATGCTCCGGGCCATCACCAAGCTTGAGCGCCAGTACTCAGGCTTGTTACTGAATCCTAAAGCAAGATGTGGATCTGAATCCTGAAGCAAGCATACATGCACACCGACATCATCGATTTCAGAGCGAGCAGGTTCATAGATTGCCGGACAGGGTGCATCAGCAGCTCTGTCAAAGGGTACCCCTCGTGCCTGCATGCTGTCAAGTCAGTTGTTGGGGGAAAAAAGAGGCAGGATTCAGAGACAACACATAAAAAAAAAAATCCAAGGGAAGGCATACCTCTGTCCACATTTCTTTCACATTCTCCAACAACATATTGCAGTGTCTATCGAAAGCCTTCACTCTTGCGAGGAGCTTATGATTGTTCCTGCAGTTTATAAGTACCTGCAAGCTTAAAATAATCATTTTTTTATCATCGGCTCCGTCTACGGTCCTGATATCCAGCAATCACATCTGTTTTGCACCTGCATTGGGGGGATGTATCGACAGCCCACATGCCACATTGCACCGAATGCCTTGCACATCCTCAGCAGGGTGGCACAACAGCATGTTTCAGTAGTAACATGCTGTCTCTTGAGGGAAATGCATGCAACGACTTATGGCAATCACATCGGAGCATCAGTGAAGGAGCAGATCTGGTCCCCATACTGTGGAATTTCCTTCTAGACATGCGCACCATCGAATTCGTCTTGACGCTGCTAGTAAGAACAGATAAAGGGCCTTTTCTGTATAAATCGTCTTCCGCTTGTTCCCTGCCATCGACATCCATCGACTTGATACCAGTGGTAGCCATGGCTACTGTCTATGTCCAGACCTCCTGGACTGCTGAAGGAGCGGATGACAGTCCAAGTGTTTGTATGTTCGCGCAATCACAGCTGAAGCACACGTTTTCAGGCTTCACTCGCTGCAGTGTTTAGTTCGCTTGAGTAGAGCACATGGGTATCTGATCTGATGGGTAGCGCGTGCGAACTACTTGCACTGGACACGAGGCCAAACATAGCCTGTAGTGTCGGAGGCCTTTTCTGCCTCCTAAACGCTGTTTCACCGGCACTCAAAGAGTCTAATGTCGGAATGTTCCAGAAGGTTTTGGCTGACTCACTGCGACCTGTACACGGTCTCAAACAAATGGCCTGTCATGCCGATTGATGCCTCTCGTCTGTACACAAGCGCGAATGGAATGTAATAGACGTTTATTCTGCAATTCACCAGCAGGTAGTTACAAGGAAGTGCTGTTGGAAGGTCGTCTTGGTCATTACATCCCTTGTAGCTGAGCATGCATGTTTGCGATGGTAACAGCTAATCACGAGATACGTCAAAACTCGAGAGCTTTGAAGTAAGCGTGGCTGTTCGTGGCTGGCCGTTAGAGTAGGGAGTTCAACGCTTCCTGTCCCCATTTCCTCACGTTCGGCAGCCTCTTGCAGCAGTTTCACATTCTGCGATTTCTTTCACGTTGATGAGCATCTAGTAGTGAGCTAGCCTGTCGATATGGAGTCCTCAGATGTGCAAATGGCTCCACACATTGAAGTGGTGTCTCAACACACCAGCTCCAGCGGTGTTGATTACACACTGCACCCGGTAAGCCCTTCCAAGACGCTGATCTTGACAATGTTGACCCTTCAGTTCGTCCAAACATGCATGGTCGGCCGAACAGCTCCTGATGAACAGTCTGCCTCAGTTGAAGGCTGAGTCACATGTTTGCAGCTAGTGCTCATCAACATGAGCGATCACTTCACAAGGAATCTGGTGGCTCAAGAGGTTAGGGGCGGCCGAGTCCTGGGATGTCTGCTGGGGCAGCACAAAGGTCGCACAGTGGACGTCAGCAACTCCTTCGAGATGAACGAGGACTTTGGGAACGAAGAGTGCCCGGTACAGGCTGACCTTTTGAAGCCAAGCTGGACCAGTACAAACAGAACTTTCCGTCACTAGACATTGTTGGCTGGTATACCGTTGGGCCGAGATCCAAGAGCACGATTTGAGCATACACAAGTGGATCATGGTGAAAATGGATGCAGCCATCCTTCTGAGGATGGGACCCGTCAAGGTCCACCACGGATGCGAAAGACCTTCCGATCGCTTTGTACGAGGCAGGTGTGACAATTTCTATGGCTGTCATGAGCACCATGGAGCATCATGTGGATGTTTGCCGAGCCCGAGCTCGGCAAATGGGTGGCAAATGGGGTACTCAAGTTTTATCGCACTCATCGCACCAGCCGTATGGCATATGTTGCTTAGAGCGTTTAAGTGTGCACACTGGTGATGCAGACAGCACTCGTTCCGGGCAATGTCGCCAATGTTTAGCACTAGGTGGTGCATCGAAGGATCGCACCATGATGATGTACCTTTGTAAAACAACACCGCATCCACATGAACATTCACATGGACACCATGGTGTTGCGATTGCACATTGACATGCACAAGACACTCACATCACCAGTATGAGATGACGACGCACATGCCCAGTCTTTGTCTCATCACAGTGTTGCTTGAGGACGTACAAGCACGTGCTGGTTGGTCTAAAATATACAAATGCCCCAATGCATGTGCGCCTTACTGAGACGCACTCTGTATCATGAGTGTGACGCTGAACATCAGCTAGACAGCAGCCAACCAGCATGTCGCATGCAGCATCATACAGCGGCAGTCACATGGGAACTCGACATTCTTGAGCGCCCCAACCATGTGTTTCCAAACATCACAATGTCATCCTTTACAACATCGCTCTCTGCGTTGCAATCAATTCACATTCAACAGAATATGATGTATCTCGGGATTGTGACTGAGTGTGGGTGTCTGGGCGTTTTCTGCAGTGATGCACCCGGTGGAAGGTGCCATGCACCTGCAGTTTGTGAAGGCCAGCTACAGCATGGACACGTCCGATGCAGAGCGCATTGGTGTCAACACGGTGGCTCACATTCTCCCCTCAGGGGCAGGAGGGGCGGACTCAGCCTTGGCCCAACACTACTCAGGGTTGCATAATGCCATGGAGATGCTCTCTGCTCGCGTCAAAGTTGTGCTGCAGTATTTGAGGCAGATGCAGGAGGGGAAGGTGCCCATCAACCACAGGGTGCGACGCCCATGCCTTCTTGGTGTTGGTGATGGTGGTGATGTATCTAGTAATGATGTATCTAGTGCATCCACATTGACACTTGCAACTCCAAGAACTACTTGGGAACCAGTGCTACCATTATCGTCTCATGAGGCAAGCGTACTCACCGGAAGTCAGGATTTGTGACTTGCCGTGCTGGAGGACATAGGCATACGACACGTGTCCTCTGCAGCTTCACAACAGTGTTACATACCTTTGTGTGAACTCTTTGTCAAGTACAGTGATCCCCGGATACAACAAACCCTTTTGTACCCCATAAACAAGCAGTCTGTGTGTGGTGTGCAAATGACAGGCAGGTTGGTTATAAACGACAGGCACGACTGGGATCTTCAGGGTTTGTCTCGCTGCATTTGGTTCCTTATATACGGGGGTTTGTTGTATCCAGGGATCACTGTAGTAACAACAGCTACATACATTCACGGGTGCGGCTTCGGTCCAAAGATTTACGTGCTTACAAGCTGTGGAGACCTGGCATGACATGCCAGGTCTCTTTACAGTTGAGCTGCTAAGTATGGCCGCTCGCCGCTGCATAGTGTGTAGCGTTGACATTACAACATGTATGAGGGAGAGGCCTGGATCTTGCGCTGAGGGATGACGTGCAGAGGGGGAGTCCTTGAGAGGGGTTGTGGGCAACTCCTTTCAAGAGGAAGGTCAAATGGATCTCCAAAACATCATTTTCGAGGTCCTTTGAGGTGCAAAGTCCTCAGAAGGGCCTGAACGTTTAGCTTGCACTGTTGCCTCTTTGCAAGAAGAGCCTTTACATGTTGATTGCTGGTGTTCGTGGCTCTGTAATTTGCTGGTACTTGCGCGCAGCGCAACCTTCCCAGAACGTATGTTCTATTCAGTGTGACCTGCCAATCCATTACTCTGTGCGGACCTTTGGACTGCTCTTGTCACAAAGAGACGCGGATGTTTTTAGATTTGCAGAGGCGTTAAGGGTCGGATTGAGTTCGTCAATCGATGACATAGGTTTCACCACTTCAATATATTACTTGAGTATGTATATGTGTGTGAGTTTCCCCTGGGAGTAACGGGAGTGTCAATTGCACTGCCATCTGTGAAGGTTATGCGCGCTAGTTGCCGGTTGGGATAAGGTGGTCGTGTCTTCTGGGTCAAGAACCTGGTGTTGGTGTTTGTGCTGGGTAGTGGCATCTCGTCTTGTGGATGCGCAGTCTGGGTGTGGGGATGTGTCTTATGTCTGAGGGCACTGCCATCATAGTTTCAAGGCGTTTTGGCAACTTGAGCTTGGGCAGAGTTTGTCAGTGTGGGTGGGCTGTTGGCGACATCTAGGGCTCTGCGCGAATCAACCAGTTGATGAGTGGCAGGCAGAGCATGCGTTAGGGTTGCGCCTAGGTGTCTCTTGTTCCATGAATCTCGGCCAACTTTGTAGGCGCGACGAGGAGGAGTCGGAGGGTGGCGGGTTTGCTGTGCAGCACATTGTTTTATGAAGGGGGACCATGGATGAATCGCACACTGTTGACAAGAAGTC
>NW_028323637.1:0-36223 GCF_984573655.1 Nuphar pumila | reverse complement strand
CTTGATTGAGAGCTTCGATGTGATCTTCCTCTTCTTTGGATTTCACCAGAATATCATCGACATATGCATCCATGATTTTGTGCATCTGATCATGGAATATAACGGCCATAGCGCGCTGATAAGTGGCTCCAGCATTCTTGAGCCCAAAAGGCATGACTGTATAGCAGAAAGTGCCCCATGGCGTGGTAAAGGATGTTTTAGATTGGTCACGAGCGGCCAGCTTGATTTGATTATATCCGGAGTATCTGTCCATAAAGGAGAACATAGCATGCCCGACTGTGCTATCGACTAGGAGATCAATGTTTGGGAGCGGATAGTCATCCTTCGGAGTGGCTTTATTGAGATCACGAAAGTCGATACAGATTCGCACTTTACCATTCTTCTTAGGAACTGCTACAATATTTGCCAACCAATCCGGGTAATCAATTGCTCGAATGAATCCTGCTTTAAGCAGATCCTCAAGTCCTTCCTTGACCTGTTGCTCGATTCGAGGATCCATTTTTCTCAACTTCTGCTTGACTGGTTTCGCCTCAGGCTTCAAAACGAGGCGATGTTCCACCAATTTCGGATCTAAACCTGGCATATCCTCATAAGTCCATGCGAATACTTCTTCATGCTGTTTGAGGAAATTAGTGAGCCTTTCTTTCTCTCCTGGGCTCAAACCACTGCCAATTTTGAGAATTCTAGGATCGTCTTCTGATCCGATATTGATATCCTCAGTCGGATCTTGAACTAAGGATGATGACTCATCTTGCTTCTGAACCGATGCAAATTTTGGCAGTTCCTGAAGAGCTGAATCGAACTCTGTGGATTCTTCTGACTGTTTTGCAGTTTGACAACATTTCTGCTCTTATTCTGACCTGATGAATTATTGCTGATTTCGAACAAGCTTTTGGATTAAAGACGAGCTTCTTGATAGATCGGGAAGACATTCTGAAAATTGGAGGATAAATTGATTTAGGAAAATTGCTCATCATGAAATAAATTGCTTTTATTGAAAGTAATTGGAAAGATGAAAGAGCAAAATGATTTCAATTTTGTGAAGATTTAATATTGAGAAGTAAAGAGACAAATGGCACCAAGATAGACAAAGGAAACTAACAACTTTATTGAAAGATAGAATTAATCAAAATGACAATGATGAAAATGAAATGGGATATCATCCCGACAAAAGAATAGAAAAGGAAAGACAAAGGAATTCTTCTAATGCGCTCCCTTAACGAAAACAGTCCCTTTCTGAGATCTTCGGCCATTAAAGCCCAATCCGGTTCTTTTAGGGCAATGCTGAGGAATCACTGGTTCAAGACGACCATCTTCATTTTTGCCTAGGCCTCGAAAAGGCTGGTAGCCGTGCTTCACTAATAAATCAAATCCCTTCTTAGCTTTCATAAATTGGGAGAATAGCGGATGATCCTTAAGTGCGCTGTAATCAATTCGTCCTCCAATCTTGAAGAACTGTGGACCTCCCCATCGGGTCGCAGCCACTGTATGCTCGGGTCGCTCTGCCGTCTGCATGATTCCTGAATCCTCTTCGAAGCTGACCTCTTCAATACCCCTAATGCTAGGGATATCAGTAGTGAAAGAGGGCCTGGGAACCATGGGTTGTGCTAGCCTCTGCTCCGGATCTTCGCCTAAGACTGTCGTGATCATACCACCTTTTGACCACTTGATGCACTGATGAAGAGTAGACGGTACTGCGTTTGTGTTGTGGATCCATGGTCTCCCGAGAAGTAGATTATAAGTGGGCGGCATATTGACCACGTGAAAGAGAATTGAATGGACCGAGTAGTCAATGAAGATCTCTAGGAATATTTTTCCTTTCGCTGTTTGGCCATGATTGTCGAACCCATAAATGGTGATTGGATCTGGAATGTATTCTTCTTCTTTTATGCCCAAAGCTTTGGCGGTCATTTCCGGACATATATTGAGGTTGCTGCCTCCATCGATCAGCACATGAGGAACTGTCATCCCTCTGGTTTGAACCACAATATACAAGGCGTTGTTATGGAACACATGAGGCTTAGGGAGATCCTCATCGGAGAAAGTAACTGGAGCATTAGTCATGGCCTGATTGACTATGTGGGTCATGTCTTCCGGAGTTATGCTTGGTTTCACCTTGATTTTCTGCAACAGATTATTTAATACTTGCTGATGTTTAGCGGAAGCTTGGGTTAAATCCAAAATTGAGACATTGGATAATGCTGTAATAGGCTTTAGAGTGGATGTCTCGCTTTTCTTTGTGGTGGACTTAATGAGATGCTTAGGGAGCCATGGCATACTTCTGGCTACCTCGGGAGATATCCCAGCGGGCTTGTCAGATACTTTCAATTTGCCGAAAGCTGAAATAAGGTCCATCTTCTGGGCCTTGGACCGAGCCTGCTGCAATACCAGGACTTGATGCTGAGCTTGCATGTCATTTTCAGAGCACGGCCTGATATGCTCCTGTGGTTGAAACGACTGTTCGGTGATGACTACTGTAGAATGATGAGGAAATGGCTCTTTTAGAATATCTATATTTTCATCTTCCGCCCCTTCTACCAGAAGATTTTTATCAATAAGATCCTGAACAATATTCTTCAGAACGAAGCAGTTCTCAGTATTGTGCTGTGCCCCACTGTTCTGTGGAACTTGTAGAATTGGTCTTTGAATTTTCCCATAGGAACGGGAGGATCGGCCAGCCTTGGCAACTTGACCATTTCCTTGGTCAACATGTACTCGAGCACAGTCTCGAGTGATTGATCTAATGGAGTGAATTTCCTGTCATAGCTCCATCCTTCATGCTTCACTTTCTCTCGGGGTTTTGGTCCCTGCTCTAGCTGAAGCGGCTTGCTGAATTGCGGGATCGACTTCCCTTTTTTATCATTCCTGTTTGAATTTCTTGCCCCATAACAGAAGTCTCTATTCTGCCCCTTGCGATGATTCCATTTATTATTACTGACAGAATTAGTGAAGTGAGTCTTCTTCTTTGACTCGTTCTGGCCGCTGTTCTTGGTGAAAGTGAAACCTTCGTAGAAACCATTCTCCATACTCAATTCAAGCCATTCGGCTCGCTCTGTTAACTCTATAAAGGTTCTGGATGGTGCGGTGGAGATGAGGCCTTTTAGAGGCTGCGAGAAATTGCTTAGAATTAAGGACAAAGCATGCCCTTCTGATATGGGGTCTCTCATCTTGTTACAAGCTGACCTCCAGCGATGGATAAAATCTCGGGCCTTTTCATTTTCTCTCTGTTTCAGGCCACAGAGATGGCTGAGGGTCGGGAGCGCCTCAGCATTGAACAGAAAGCGCTCAATGAACATATTTACCACCTTATCGAATTCTTTCAGCTCTATGGGGTTGATGTGCTCCGAGTACCATTTAGCTGCCGTTCCCTCCAGACTGCGAGGGAAGCAAAGAAAGAGTGTTCGATTGTCACGCTTGAATCGTGAACATTCAGCGAAAAACATGGCGAGATGAGCTTTAGGGTCGCCAGAACCATCAAACTTGATAAATTTTCTGGGGAGATTATCAAGATTGTCGTCCCCATCTAAACCATCATAGAAGTCTTCGCTGGTGAAGACTTTCTTGCCCTTGTCGCGGGCCTGCAGATCTTTGACCATTTTCATCATATCTTTTAGCTGTGACTGAGTAGGGTCATTAACAGACTGATTTTTGGATTTGTAAGCCGACCCCTGACCCTGAGTCGACCTTTTGAATTCATATTTATTTTCACATTCCTTGTCAGCATCGTCAGCTGATTCTGACTCATCAGATATTTCCTCGTGACGACTCTGCTTTTTGCTGATCTTCACATTCTTGACGGCATGACCCTTATCTTTCTGTTTGGTCTGAATTTGCTCAGTACTGGCCTCAGCTTGCTCTGCCAGCATCTTGGTCATCATTTTTTTGAACATGACGTACATTTGGGGATTGATGCCATCATCCGCCTGCTGACCCTGACTCTGGATTGATCGAGGTTAGTCCATCTCTTCTTCTGAAGCTACTGAATACGCGACGCCTTCAACTGACGCGGTTTTCTTTCTGGATCTTGTATGAACCATCGGGTATCACAAATGTTCTCTTGGATGTTGCTGGTACTCTCTGCAGGGCAGAACTGATGGTTAGGCTTCTGAAGGAAATTTGGTTTGGAGGAAAATATTTGTTGAGAATTTTGGTAGACAATTGAAATAATGTCCCATTACTAGGGATTGAGTCGTCGCTGGGATTACGACAATTGTGTTGCTATTCTTTGCAAGATAAACAACTGAAAATATGCCTTATTACCTAGGTGAGGTCGTCAAACCAAAGTGAAATGTAAAATAAAGGAATTTTATTGAGGGGAAAAACATGATTTTATCAATAATACACTTGACAGAGGGGAGGGGGACAGACAATTTTCCACCACTCTACAAAATCAGAAGACACACGAGGACCAGGAAAAATAGTAAGACTGACAAAGGAATCCCAGCCATGTCTGGCAGAATGGTATGCTCCGGACCACTGATCTGATGCGAGATCGAATTCTGGCAGAACCCCGGCTAGTGGACGAATCTCTACGCGCTTCTGCCTCTGAGAGAACTGTCTGACACACCGCTCTGGATGATAGTATGCGCAGAAAAATGGGCCAAGTAGTCTGAATCGCTTGCCGTAAGCATAAGTATATCTGGGAGGTGATTCCTGGCGATCAAAGTAGTCCCATACAACCTCTTCCTCCTGAAGGTTGTCGATCAAGAACCGGTATCGCGCAACTGGAAGAAGCTTCTCTCCATTGTATGTGAATGAACTGGCTCGGACTGGCACATGTCGGAGGAACCAAGACTGCAAGGCATAGGTGCAACCTTCGACTAGGATCGACTCTCCGAGTGCGAAACGAGTCAACCCTCGGTATAGAAAAGCGAGTGCGGCCATGGCTATTGAGAGGTGGCTGGTCTGTCGACTTCCCCATATCCTCATATGCTGAACTATTCTGATATCCATGTAATTCCGTCCATCGGGAAAGAAAGCTAATCCCACTGTGCACAGAACCATCGCATGTTGAATTCTTTCTCGAGCTGTCCTGGACAACGAGCTGACTTCCACAAATGTCCCATGCTGTCTGTAGACTTCGAGAAGGTCCACATATTCATTTTCATCTTCTTCAATCAGAGGCCAAGACTTGCGTCCCGTCATGCGAGCTAAGGCATCCTTAGGGTCCAGACCCTTAACATTAATCAGAAATTGTTTCTCCAATGGATCTCCAAGCTGACCGGCTGGCTTGGGCAATCCCATAATCTCTGAAAATTCATCCATCAGTACTGTCATCTCGCCCCACGGGAACCAGAAGGTAGAAGTGCTCGGATTCCACCGCTCTGCTAGTGCATGAATCAAGTTGCCGTTGACTGTCTGCTTTCCCACTGCGGACGCTAGTTCCAATCCACACTCGTCCAGATGGTCCGGAAACATACGAGAGAAGTTCTTGAACCATGAATAATACCACCGGGGAAAGAAGGATCCGGTGCTGAGGACTCGATGTTCGGGAAGACTTTGTCGCACCTCGTAGGAGATGTGACCCTCAGGGAAGACTGAATCAAGCTGACTGGATGCCATCGGACTGGAAAGCATGGAAAATTGGAATAAGACTTTGAAAATACAGGAATTTTGAGAAAAATGCAGGCAGGATAAAAATAAAGCAGGAAATTCGAGATCCAGAAGACAAGAAAGATGAGAAATCACCTGGAGTTTTGAGGAAATTAAGGGAAATTTGGAAAATCGTCCAGGGTTTGATGAAAAATGGAAAATGAAGTATTTGAAAAATCGTCCAAGGTTTTAAAACATGGACAGTACATGGACATAGATTGGGGATTTTTGAGAAAATCGTCCAGTATTTTAGAAAATTGGGAAAATATGGAAAATAAAAGAAAATGACTATAACATATTCAATCACATTCTGCACAAACAAGTATGCACATACAGCATTCCCTAAAAGCTGACTCTAGATGCACAAATTTTGAAATGGCTGTAGGACCTTAATCCTAACTCTAAGGCTCAGATCAACTGTATCCAATCCAGTTATGCCTATATACTCAAGCCAAGGCTCGATGTACGTGGCATAAAATCAATTCCTCCGGTTCTAGGTTCAAGTTTTTCAACATCCTTGAGCACCTGCCGATATACGTTGGACTATGGCCCTTGGTACGTGGCAGGGGGGGTTTCACCCAAATAGGTGGCACAGTTGTGAGGCTCTGTCCTGAACTATGGTTCTGGAAGAGAGCCCAGCAACGTGAAGACCGAGACAATATAGGTGGGGTGGTTTTTGAAAACATGAGCACATGCAATCAAATCAGAAGGCTCTAAAACCTAAAGAGATAGAGATTTTGAAAATTTTGAAGGAGCAAACATTGTTTTCAATCAAGCCTAGATTGAGGAGTGTTGTATTAGACCTAAGTCTATGTGAGCATGAATAATTCTCCTCAATATGGTCCTACCAAACCATACCTAGTCTATATGCATTCCATGTCAGCTGGGTTCAAGTCTAGGTTCCTAGGTTCATATGATAGCATAAATTAAAAGCTGACATTCCATGGAAATCGATTTTGACAATTTGAACTAAGTAGAGCATTAGATTGATCAGGCAAAGACAGGTCCCATCACGGTCGCCAAACCTGTTATAATCGCAAAATTTTACTTTTGCAAATCAAACTGACCTTTGAAAAAGATTTTTGAAAATAACTTGCCTCCGTTTATAAAATGCGGGAAAATTCTGAAGAATGAGACTCGCCTGTCGGTACGAGGTTCAACCGTTCCTGCCACCTTTAACAGGGGTAATTGAACCAAGGATCAATCTTATGCTCTACTCTATTCAACTTGTCTAAATCATATCCTAATTTCTAAATGCACATAGAATCAGGCATGTGCTATGAATTTTCAGAAAATGCCCATTTTGAAAACATGATGTTTGCTTTGAATGATTGAAATATTTAGAATAGGTATCACATGGAAAATCGTGAATTGGGATTTGAAATGTACTTCTGAGAAAAATAAAATCGATTTTGAGGAATCCTTGACATTTAGTGAAAATCGACTCTGAGAGACTTGGTTTCTCTGAATTCAAACTTGGAAATTGAAATTTTGACTTAGAAAATTTGAATTTGGAACTTGGGAAATACTTGAAATATCATTGGCAAATCCATATTCTTTTGAATAAGACTTAGAAAAATTCTAACTTCAAACTTTGAAATTGACTGCATAACTTTGGAAAATTGAGTTTATGAACTTGAGAAACACTTGAAATATTCTTTGAAATTCAATGCTTTTGGGAAAATCGATTTTGCTATAAGACTTGGGAGATTTTGAGGAAATGAACTTCTTTGAATTGAGATTTGAATTGGAATTGGCAAATGCATGAAATGAATGAATATGGATTTGAGGAATTGAGAAATACTTTTTTGTATTTTGAGAAATGCAGTGCATTTTGAAGTTAGCCTAAGAGTGTAGGCTGAATGTGGCTAATGTGAAGATCATAAATCTAGGTATCATTCATATTCTGACTATGGCCATAATTACAAATTCCACCAAGTTTATAAACTTCATAGAAGCTAGTGCATGTGCCATTCGTGTAGACCATAGTGAGTTTGAATATGCATGAATCATCATCCATCACACATTAACATTATTAAAAAAAATAAACTATATGCAATGCTGCCTAAGCTAAGCAGGAAATGTAAATTCTTATTCCAAAGTTTAATTACAAGTTACATCACTATTGAAATTTAAATACATGAAAAATAAAGTCTTCAATGTACCTGAAAAACTAGAAAACTTGTTAATGAAAATATGTTGGCTTTTCTAGATTTATCCAGTAATATCTAGAAATTACTGGATTTTGCTAGATATAAGCCTTTTCCTTGATTCCCTTAAATAAAAATGATAAAGTATGAAATAAAATTGAATAAATATGAAAATGGACTTTGAAATTTCGAAATTGGGGTCAAAATGACCAAAATACCCCTAATAACAAGACTATGGCCTTGAAATTAGGGTTTTTAGAAAGATATTTGGTAAAATGCAAGTTTTGAAATTCAAATGCAAATAAACTAGGCTAAAATATGATATGAAATACTTAAACACATGAAAATTAAGGTTAGGGATTTCGAAATTTAGGTCAAATGACCAAATTGCCCCTGATAGCAAGACTATGGCCTTGAAATAAGGGTTTTTAGAAATAGATTTTGGTAAAAACTTAGGTTTTATGCACTAAATGAAATCAAATGAGCACAAAATTAAACCTAAAGCATCCTAATATGATTATGAACATGATTAAATCCTAAAAATATATGCTCATGCACGAAAATCCAACAATATCACAAAAACTGTGATTTTAGCAGTGTTTTTGGATCTTTCAAGAACCCGGTTTTGCAATTTGCTTAATTCAGCCATCAAATGGATTCCAAAATCCATAAAAATTGGTACCTGAACTTTTTATAACCCTAATGTCGAATTAGAATTATAAAAATAATTTTTTGATATTAAATTAATCCAAAAATTGCATTAAACCCTAAAATATGCTATTTTTGACCTAATTCACCAACCAGTCTCAATACAAGACCTGAACCAGGGGTCAAATCTCCATGGAAATTTATGAAATTTTACAGAGACTAACTAAGAAGAAAAACAAAGATTTCACAATTTACAGATCGAAAAAATTATCTCCGGTTAGGGAAAAACCCTTCCGGCAATCTGAGCTAAAATATATCACTCTTAACAGGGATTAAGACAGCTATTCCAGATTGAAAATACAGACATAAATAGCAATCCTAAACAAAAATCTCTGAAATTTTAGTGATGAATAGTAGACAGAAAAATAACAATACTCATTTTTTACAGATCATGAATCGGATCTGTGGTTTGGGATTTATGACTAACACAAGTCTGATTAGGGTTTTGGTAAACCCTAACGAGTTTTGAATTTAAAAACAGATTCTCTAAAAGGGGAAAAATACTAAACAGTGATCAAAAAATCCGAAAATTTCACAGCAGGCAGATCTACTTAATGTGAATCCATAGCACTTTACATATCTAAAATCGGATATAAGATGAGAGAAATATCATCACAACAAGTTACCTTCTTGATTTTAACCATGATTTTAAAGCTTTAAAAACCCGATTTGATGTCTGATTTTTTTGACAGGGTTTCCGAGGTCCAAAACCTCTGATTTTTCTACAGTAACTCAATAACTCGTGTATGCATCACATATAAAAAAATCAGAAATAAAAAATGAGTACTTCAATCCGAAATAACATTATCTTTACTGTTCTAAACCTAAAACACACAGAAATTTAAGAAACTTGACAAACCATGCATTAACTAATGTAAATAAATAAAATAAACCATAAAACAGTAAATAAAACTTATTTCTATGCTATAGAACGTAAAACAAACATGAATAAACCATGAAATAAAAATAAAAACAGGGAATCAATGGCTGGAATTTGATATCACCTTTAAAACATAGATTTAACCCATTAAAAAGGGTAAATCATATATTTTATTGGTTAATAATGTAAAGAATTATATTAAAATCAATTCTAATGGATTAAAATCCCTGTAAATCATCCAAAACAGGGTTAGATCACCTTCTTGGATCGTTCTTGCTGATTCTTGATGGTTCTTGAGGTTGAATCCATGGTTTAATCCATGAAGGTGATGGTGCCAATGGCTAAATCATGCTTAAAACAATGAAAAGTATTAAATAAAAACTAAAAATTAAAGAAAATAATTACCTTGAGGTTGCTGCAATGGAGGAAGGGCTGGAGAAGAGAGAGAAGCTCCAAGAATCCAATAGGAGAAAGATGGGAAAATCGACCCCCCTTATGCATCTATTTATAATAAAAAATTAGGTTTAAAAATTGACAATTTTGAAAATTTTGGACTCTAAAGGGGGGGGGGGGGCGATTTTTGGGTGGAGTTACCTATATGCCCTTGACCTAAATTATCCTAATTAATCCCTAATTAACCCCTAGCTAAACCTAAGAATCCCCCAAATGTGGTGCCACTTGGCATTTTCTCACATTGGGTTTTTAAAACACCTTTAAAAACCTTTAAAAATATTAGTTTTAAAAAAACTAACTTTCAAAATGAGTTTTTCAAAATGGTTTTGACTCTTCTAAACCTCTAACACTAACCAAGACATCAACTAACCCTAGTCTAGCCCTGACTTACTCAAATATGGCGCCACCCCGAGTGGGCCCTACTTGATTTTTTTCAAAAAGTGATTTTAAAACTTGAAATTGAAGGAGTTTTCAAAAGGATTTTCAAAAGCAAATTTTAAAATTAGAATTTTTGAAATGGCATAGGGTTCTAACCAAGTTAGAATTCCTCTGAATATGGTGCCAACTGAGTGGGCCCACATCGAGTTTTGGAGAATTTTGAAATAAACACTGAAAATGGCTTTGAAAAAGGGTTAAAATCGACATTTGAAATTCAAGATCTTTGAAAATAGGGTCTCAAGCGAACTGGAACTCCGAGTTAGAGTCCTAAACTCTTAAGACTTTGAGATTTTAGATTTTAAAAGCCAAATGAAAGAATTTTCCAAAAGATTTTATCAAGAAATGGTGAAATAAGTCAGAAAACACAGTCAGGGTTAGACTCCTAACTCGACCGAACTCTAAAATAGAGTCCTGAACTAACTGGACTCTATAAAATGACCTAAATTTCGAAAACAAACGGAAAAGATTGAAAATGGAAGTAAAACAGACTTCAAAACAGACTCCTGACCGGATCAGGACTCTGAGACAGAGTCCTGATCGGACTGAAACTTTCAAAATTTTGAGAAATTTGATGAATAGAGGAATTTAGAAGCGACACCACCTCAATGGGTCTCATCTATGAATTGAAATCGATTCAAATTGGAATTTGAAATGAATCCAGATTGTTTTCTGAGAAAATATTTCGAAATATAAAGTCCTGGGGTTGGAAAATGACAGAGTATTGAATAAAAACCCAGGTTTTGAAATTGATTTTGAAATAAAAGCTTTTAAAATTCAAATCTGGATTGAATGTTTTGAAATAGGAGTGCTAGATCTCGAAAATGAAATGCAATGGCATGCAACGACATGCAATGACATGCAATGCTATGCAGAATACATGCAATGACATGCAATGATCTGTAATGACACTGGATGAGGGTGAAAATTTGGGGTGTTTACTACCTCGGACAACGAGGGTCAGGTTTATCCCTTAACCTGAAAGGGTATAGATTTGATAAAATTTAATAAAATTGAGGAAAATTTGATAAAACTTGTTAAAATTTGATAAAATTGATGTAAACTTGATAGAAATATGAATAAAATGAATGAAACTGATAAAGATAAAAGGGGCCGATAATAGTAAGATCAGAAAATTGGGTCATGAAAGGAGCGAGTTCATCACACTCTCTCTAAAAAGAGGGTCCTCCATGACGAAAATGGCCTAGTATGAAATTGGGGGGTCATAAGAAAAGCGAGTCTCCGTCGAGTCTCTTCCTTTAAAAGGGTTCCTTGTGTGAAATTGGAAATTGTTTTGCAAACGGTTCACGAAGACGCGAGTCCCTTCAAACTCTCCCTGAAAAGGGGCTAAGTGAACGAATTCGATAGCATGAAAAAAGAACGAGCTCCCTCGAACTCTCCCTAAAAGAGTCTCTCGCAAGAGAAAATGATTGATGTTGGATATTGAGATTGATTGACCCAAAGGTCGAAATTGAAAATTGGAAAATTGATTGTTGGAAATTGGATGACCCAGAGGTCGAAATTGAGAATTGGTTGACCAAAATGTCCAAATTGTGTGACCCGAAAGTCGACATTGAGAATTGAGTGACCCGAAGGTCGAAATTGAGAATTTGGTAATTGGAATTTGAAACTAGAAATTGGGTGACCCAGAGGTCAGAATTGGAGAATTGCATGATTCGAAGATTTGAATTGAAAATTGGTGGGCAAAATATCAAATTTAAGCAATTTGACAGACCCTGAGGATCGAAATGACTTGGATTACCAAAGGAGAATGATGAGTTCGAGTCATAGATCGAATAAAATACAGAGATCACGAGTCGGAACTCGGACTGATAAAAGAGAATGAAGAGCTCGGATCATAGCTCGATCAGAGCAAAGAGATCACGAGTCGGAACCCGGATCAACAAAGAGAATGAAGAGCTCAGGTCAGAGCTTAAATAAGGTAAAGAGATCATGAGTCGGAACTCGGTTCAACAAAAGAGAATAATTTGAAGGAAAAACCCAAGTCGGAACTCGTTTTTTCAAAAGAGAAAATAATTTGAAAGAAAACCCAAGTCGGAACTCGGTTTTCAAAGAAAATAATTTGAAATAAACCTGAGTCGGAACTCGGGTTTTCCAAGGAAGATAATCTGAATAAAAACCTGAGTCGGAACTCGGTTTTCAAAGACCGACTTAAAAGTTGGATTTTGAAAATGTACTAGTTTGAGCACTGGATTTTGAAATAATATCAGTTCGAGTGCTGGGTTTTGGTTCAGTACTGGGGATTATCTTTCAACTTTGAATCATTAGAAATTGTGATGGGACTGTTTGTTGAAATCCCAATACTCACCAGATTGTTGTTAATGTAGTTGAATGCAAATGAATGTGAATTGATGCACATGAATGCATAAGTGTGTGAAATAAGGAATTTGTTTATCCTGCATGCATACAGAACAAAATTTTAAAAATGCCTCAGTGTAACTCGGAAAGAAAGTTTGATCATTATTTGAAGAAAATAGAAAGATTACAAAGGAAGAATAGATGCTTCAAGTATAAAACTTTTTTAAGTGTCAAGCATTAATGGGATCTGGTAATTCTACCCCATCGGCATTGATGAGCCGATATGAGTTGCGGGGTAATACTTCTTTGATAACATAGGGACCTTCCAAATTTGGCGACCATTTGCCGCCAAGATGATGCTTGAGATAAGTTGTGGATCGAAGTACTAAATCATTGACTTTGAATCTCCTTTCGATGACAGACTTCGCGTATTTCCTGGCTATCCTTTGGCGATAAGATTGAGCATGCTCTGCTGCTCTTAGCCTTCTCTCGTCGAGCAAGTCTAACTGCACCAGTCGTTGTTGTTGGTATTGATCAAGGGGCAATTGCAGAAGCGACGCAAATTTCAAAGCGGGCTTCTGAACATGTAGCGGCAATACTACTTCTGTTCCATAGACCAGTTCTGATGGAGTAACATTTATTAGAGTGCGAATAGTGGTCCGATAGGCCCATAGTGCATCATGGATCTTTTTATGCCAGTCACAGCCTGTTTCTACAGTTCGCTCCAAGATACGAATTAAAATCTTGTTGGTGGCCTCTGCCTGACCATTTCCTTGAGGGTAATATGGAGCAGAGAAATGATGATAGATTTTGAACTTTGAGCAGAATGTCTTCATCTTTTCATTCTTAAAATGACTATCATTATCTGACACGATGTCATGTGGGATGCCGAAACGGCAAAGGATGTTCTTGTGAATAAAAGAGACTACGTGTCGGCCTTCTACTGTGCGAAGAGTGATGGCTTCTACCCACTTGGTGAAATATTCCGTTGCGGCAAGGAAGTACTTGTGGCCATTTGAAGCAGAAGGAGTGATGGGACCTACGACATCAAAGGCCCACATAGAGAACGACCATGAAGAGACAACAGATTGCAGATATGTTGCGGGAGCATGAATAGAAGGTGCATGTATCTGACATTGAACACACTTCTTCACAAAATGATAACAGTCTTGCTGCATAGTCTTCCAATAGTAACCTGCTCTAATGATTTGCTTGACAAGGGTTTGGTAGCCGACGTGGCCACCACAAATGCCTTCGTGTGCTTCTCGCATGACTTCTTTGGCTTTGTTTTCGTCTAAGCATCTAGAATACTCTAAACTGAATCCATGACGATAGAGGACATTGGCCAGAATGAAATATCGAGTAGTCATACGTTGGATTGCTCGCTGCTCTTTCTTTGAGAGTTCTGGAGGAAATTCACCGGTTTCTATGAAAGTTTTGATATTGTAATACCAAGGTTTCTTCTTTTGCTCAGCCTGGTGTACTTGTTCTATTGGAAGGAGGGCTGGTTGGTCAAGTCTGCCAATTTTGAAGGAGCGACAAGATTCTCCATTCTTGAATGCCATAATGGAGCCTAAACTGGCTAGGCTATCGGCCACTTGATTAAAATCTCTCTTGATATGGAAGAGCTGAAATTCTTCAAACTTGCTGGCAAGAGATGAAACGATTTTCTGGTAAGGAAATAGCTTCTGATCTTTCACTTGCCATTCGGCTCGGACTTGATTGACAACGAGTAATTAGTCGCCGTAAGCATGCACTCTCTTGACATTGAAGTCTAGTAGAATTTTTAGACCTTCAATCAGGGCTTCATACTCAGCCATATTGTGGGTGCATTAAAAATCTAATTTGAGAGAAAATGGAATCATCTCCTTCTCAGGAGTGATTAATAAGATCCCAATGCCTATTCCAACCATATTCTTGGAACCGTTGAAAAATAGATTCCAGATAGGATATTGCTGGATATTGCATATTTGTTCATCAGGGAAGTCATCTTCGGCTTTCACTTCTTCTGCCAAAGGGAAGTCAGCCAACTGATATGCAATTGCTTGTCCTTTTATTGCTTGCTGTGAGACATATTCTAAGTCATACTGCATCAGTAAGATTTGCCATTTGACAACTCGTCCGCTGAGAAAAGGTTGCTCTAAAATGTATTTGAGTGGATTGAGTTTGGACAAGATTTTGACTTCAGATGCCAGCAGGTAGTGTCTTAGCTTCTGACACATCCATACCAGAGCTAGGCAGGTCTTCTCTATGTGAGAGTATTTCTTTTCATAATCTATGAAAGTCTTACTCACATAATAAATGGCGTGCTCTATCAAGCTGCCTTCTTTATATTGCGCCAAGAATCCGCCGCATGCGACTTGATTGACTGAGATGTATAATAAAAGAGGTTTCCCTAATTTTGGCGGCTTTAAGATAGGAGGATTTAGGAGATACTTCTTGATTCGATCGAACGATTGTTGACACTCTGATCCCCATTCAAACTTCACTCCTTTTCTGAGTAAGTGATTGAAAGGTTCGCATCTCATTGCCAAATTCGAAATAAATTGCCGAATTGATTGCATGCGTCCCTGAAGGCTACGCAGTTCTTTGAGATTCTTTGGGAGTGACATATCAATGATAGTCTTTGCTTTGGCTGGGTCAACTTCAATTCCCTTTTTGCTGACCAGAAAGCCCAACAGTTTGCCTGATTCGACTCCAAAGACACACTTTTGCGGGTTAAGCCTTAACTTGTAAAGAATGAGTCACTTAAACACTTGGTCAAGAGCTTCGAGGTGATCTTCTTCCTCTTTAGATTTCACGAGGATATCGTCAACATACGTATCCATGATTTTGCGCATCTAATCATGAAAAATAATGATCATTGCTCGTTGATACGTTGCTTCAGCATTCTTGAGCCCAAAAGGCATAACGGTATAGCAGAAAGTGCCCCAAGGCATAGTGAAGGAAGTTTTGGATTGGTCGCGGGCGGCCAACTTAATCTGATTGTAGCCGAAATATCTATCCATAAAAGAGAACATGGCATGTCCTGCCGTGCTGTCGATTAGAAGATCAATGCTTGGAAGTGGATAATCATCCTTTGGAGTTGCTTTATTGAGGTCTCTAAAGTCTATGCAAATCCTCACTTTGCCGCTTTTCTTTGGAACAACAACAATATTGGCTAACCAATCTGGGTAGTCAATAGTTCGGATAAATCCTTCTTTGAGCAAATCTTCAAGTCCTTCCTTGACTTGTTGTTCTATTCTGGGATCCATTTTTCTCAGCTCCTGCTTAACTGGCTTAACATCTGGCTTCAAAACGAGTCGGTGTTCGACCAATTTGGGATCTAAGCCCGGCATATATTCATATGTCCAAGCGAACACTTCTTCATGTTGCTTGAGAAAATTTGTAAGCCTTTATTTCTCTTCCAGACATAGACTGGTATTGATCTTGAGAATCTTGGGATTGTCCTCTGAATCGATATTGACATCTTCATTAGGATCTTGTACTAGAGCAGATGGTTCATCCTGCTTCTGAACTGAGGCGAACTCTGATAATTCTTGAAGAGACTGATCAAATTCTGCATAATCATCTGACTGCTCTGCAACCTTGCCATCTTCTGTGCTTGCTTTGACTCGGTGAATTGCTGCCGACTTCTGGAAAGCCTTTGGATTGAGAACGAGCTTCTTGATTGCTCGGGAAGACATTCTGAAATTTTGGATAAGAAATTGGATTCAGGAAAACTCGTCCATCATATGACAAACAATCATTTGAAAAGAATCATGCATAAAATGACATTGAATTATAAAATGAGGATATAGAGAAGGAAGATAGATGGCACCTAGATAGACAAAGAAACTTGACATTTTATTCATTTGACTTGATCAAAAACACTGAGACATTTATTTTGAAAGGAATAGAAAGGAAATGCAACAACGATTCTCAATATGCCCCTTTAACAAAAACATCCTTCTTTTGCTGACTTTCACCGGAGAATCCAAGTCCTGCTCTGTGGGGACGATGCTTCTGGATCATTGGCTCGATGCGGCCATCTTCATTTTTGCCCAGTCCCTTGAAGGGTTGATAACCATGTTTCAGAAGTAAATCAAATCCCTTTCTTGCTTTCATGAACTGTGGGAACAATGGATGATCTTTGATAGTGTTGTAATTGACACGACCTCCAATCTTGAAGAACTTGGGACCTCTCCATCGGGTCATGGCTATAGTGTGCAGAGATAATTCTGAGGATGTCTGGAGTATTTCCCGACTTTCTCTGAGACTGATTTCTTCACTCTCTCTGATGCTAGGAATATCTGCAGTGAATGATGGTCGAGGGATCATGGGCTGTGGGAGCCTTTCTTTTGGGTCCTCTCCCAATATTGTTGTAATTATTCCACCTTTGGACCACTTTACGCATTGATGAAGAGTGAAAGGTACCGCATTCACATTATGGATCCATGTCCTTCCGAGCAGCAGATTGTAGGTGGGTGGTACATTGACCACATGAAAGAGCACTGAATGCACAGAATAGTTGATGAACACCTCCATAAATATCTTGCCTTTGGCCGTTTGACCATGGTTGTCAAATCCGTAAATGGTGATAGGATCTAGAATGTATTCTTCGTCCTTGATCCCTAATGCTTTTGCTGTCATCTCGGGACATATATTGAGGCTACTGCCTCCATCAACTAGCACATGGGATACTGTCATCCCTCTTACCCGCACGACGATGTACAAAGCATTATTATGAAAGGAATGAGGTTTTGGAAGGTCCTCATCCGAGAAAGTGATCGGCGCATTGGTCATGGCCGCATTCACTATTTGTGCCATGTCTTCAGGTGTGGTACTAAGCTTAACTTTAATCTTCCTGAGCAGATCATCCAGTACTTGTTGATGCTTGCAGGAACTTTTGGCCAAGTCAAGAATGAAAACATTGGACAGATCGGTCAGAGGCTTCTGACTTGAATTTTCTGGCCTGGGTTTGATGATTTGATTGAGGAAGTCCGAAATTCCCTTTGACTTGGGGGCTGACTTCACAGGTGTTTCAGAAACTTTCATCTTTCCGAATGCTGAGATTAGGTCCATCTTCTTAGAAGCTGGAGCTGCTTGTCGTAGCACTGACACCTGATGCTGAACTTGTAGATCTTGTATGGAACACGGTTTGATGTGTTCATGAGGTAGGAAGGGTTGTTCCGATACTACTACTGTGAAGTGTAAAGGAAAAGGCTGCTTTAAAATATCCATTTTCTCTTCTTCTTCTCCTTATACCAATAAATTCTTGTCAATAAGATCTTGCACAATGTTCTTGAGAACGAAACAGTTCTCAGTGATGTGTCCCATTGTTCTGTGGAACTTGCAGAATTGATCTTTCCATTTCCCCATAGGCACAGGGGGATCAACCAATCTAGGCAACTTGACCATCTCTTTCGACAACATGTACTCAAGCACGTCTTCGAGTGATTGGTCGAGAGGAGTAAATTTTCGGTCATAGCTCCATCGTTCATGTTTAACTTTTTCACGCAGTTTCGACCCTTGATCCTGTTGAGAAGGCTTGCTGTATTGAGGAGCAGGCTTCATTTTCTGATCTTCTTTATTGTTGGAATTGCCTGTGCCGTAGCAGTAATCTTTCTTCTACCCTTTATACTGATTTCGGCTATTGTTGTTGTTGTTGTTGGCAAGGAAGGTGAAGTGAGCTTTCTTCTTTTGTTCACCTTGGGGGTTATTCTTGAAAAAAGTGAAGCCTTCATAGACTCCATTTTCCACACTCAGCTCGAGCCATTCTGCTCGTTCAGTTAATTCAATGAAGGTCCTGGATGGTGCGGTGGAGATCAATCCTCTCAGAGGTTGCGAAAAGTTATTGAGGATTAGGGATAAGGCATGCCTTTCTGAAATAGGATCTCTCATTTTGTTGCAGGCTGACCTCCATCTGTGAATGAAATCCCGTGCTTTCTCATTCTTGTTCTGCCTCAAATTGCAGAGATGGCTTAATGTTGGGAGTTCCTCTGTGTTGAACAAGAAGCGTTCAATAAACAAGTTCACCACTTTATCAAACTCCTTGAGCTCGATGGGGTTGATATGCTCAGCATACCATTTAGCGGCAACTCCTTCCAAGCTGCAGGGGAAACACAGAAATAGTGCTCTGTTGTCTCTCTTGAACCGTGAGCACTCAGCAAAGAACATGGCGAGATGAGCTTTTGGGTCGCCAGAACCATCAAACTTGATGAATTTACGAGGAAGGTTTTCTAGATCATCGTCCCCTTCTAGGCCATCATAAAAGTCCTCGCTGGTGAAGACTTTCTTGCCCTTGTCGCGGGCTTGTAGATCTTTAACAACTCTGGCCATTTCTCTGAATTGTGTCTGCAAGGGTTCTTCTGTGACCTGACTCTTTGGTTTGTGGTTTCTTCTTTGTTCTCGGCCACGTTTCTAAAATGCTGGAGGCACCTCATATTCTTCCTTAGTATCTTCCGCAGATTCTGATTCATCTGAAATTTCCTCTGGTTGAACCTGCTTTTTGGAAGCCTTCTTATTCTTGTGTCCGTGGAACTTTTCTCTGAATGGATTCTTCTCTACACTGGTACCAGCCTGTTCACTCATCATTTTGTTCATCATCTTTCTGAACATGGCATACATTTGCGGGTCTATGCCATCATCTTCTTGTTGCTGATCTTGATTCACGGGAGGATCCATTTCTCCTTCTGAGGCTGAGAAGTGCTGAGGTGATGTGGTTCTTCTTCCTGATCTTGTTCGAACCATCAAATGCTACGGATGCTCTCTATAGGGCAAAGACCTGATTAGATTATGAAGGAATTGGCTTTTGGAAGAAATATTTGTTGTAAATATGGTAGACAATTTGAAAAAGTTATCTCATTACTAGGGACTGAGTCATCGTAGGAATTACGACAATTGTGTTGTCATTCTTTAAAAGAGAAATAAACAACAAAAATGTGTCTTGTTACCTAGGCGAGGTCGTCAAACCATAATAGAGAGAGAGAAAATTGTATTGAAATGAAAAAAAAAATGATTTCATTGATCTTGACAAAGAGGTGGAGGACAAACAATTTGCCACCATTCACGATAATCAGCAGACACTCTAGGACCAGGAAAGATTTTAAGAGAGACAAAGGAATCCCATCCATAGCGGGCAGAATGATATGCCCCGGACCATTGTGCAGAAGTGAGATCAAACTCTGCCATAGCTCCTGATAGCAGTCGAGCTTCGACGTACTGGTGCCTCTGGGAAAACTGTCGAACACATCGCTCCGGTTGGTAGTAAGTGCAAAAGAAAGGTCCCAACAACTTGAACCACTTGCCATAAGCGTATGTGTATCTGGGAGGGGACAATTGTCGATCAAAGTAATCCCAGACTACGTCATCTTTTTGAATGTTGTCGATCATGGACTGGTACTGCGCCACTGGAAGAAGTTCTTGACCGTTGTACCTGAAAGAACTTGCTCGTGCTGGAACATGCTTGAAGAACTAGGATTGAAGCACGTAGATGCAACCTTCAACTAAAATGGATTCTCCAAGTGAGAAACGAGTCAGACCTCGATACAGGAAAGCGAGCGCTTCCATGGCTATGGAGAGCCGGTTGGTATGTCGACTTCCTTATCTTCTCATAAGCTGTATTATTCTGATATCCATGTAGTTTTGTCCGTCTGAGAAGAGGGCTAATCCTATAGTGCATAGAACCATTGCATTCTGAATTCTTTCTTTAGCTGTTCTGGATAGTGAGCTGACTTCAACGAAGGTTCGGTACTGACGATACAACTCGAGCAGGTTGACATATTCATTTCCGTCCAACTGGATCAAGGGCCAAGATCGGCGGCCTGTCATGCGAGCTAATGAGTCTCGGGGGGCCAAACCCTTGACATTGATCAGGAATTGATGCTCTAATGGGTCTCCTGGTTGACCGGCGGGTTCTGGTAATCCCATAATTTTTGAAAATTCATCCATTAAAATGGTCATCTCTCCCCACGGGAACCAGAATGTACATGTCTGAGGATTCCATTGTTCCGCCATTGCGTGGATCAAGTTTCCATTGATGGTTTGCTTTCCGACTGCTGACGCTAATTCTAATTCGCACTCGCTCAAATGGTCCGGGAACATTCGAGAAAAACTTTTGAGCCAAGAATAGTACCACCAGGGAATAAAAGTTCTAGTGCTAAGAGCCAAGAATAGTACCTTGTCGCACCTCGTAGGAGATGTGACCTTCAGGAAAGATAGGATCGACTTGACTGGATGCCATCAGACTGAAACAGAGAAAGACTCAGAATGAGACTTAGGAAAATATAAGAAAATTTGAAAAATTTGCAGGCAGGATATAAAATGCAGCTGAAAATTCGAGATCCAGTAGAACGGGAGAATGGAAAAACACCTGGAGTTTTGGAAGAAATTGGATACTTGAGAAAATCATCCAGGGTTTGAGAAAAATATCTCATGGAAAATAAGGACATCTTGAAAAAGGCTTATTAAGTTGAAAAAAAATTGAGAAATATGAAGAACTGAGGAAATAAGATACATACAATCACATCTTGCATAAGCATTCATGCACATACAACACTCCCTAGAAGGCTGACTCTAAATGCATCATTTTGAAAACAGCTGTAGGACCCTAATCCTAACTCTAGGCTCAGATCATCTTTGTCCAATCCAGTTATGCCGATATACCCGAATTAAAATCCGAGGTACGTGGCATACATTCTCAACTCCGGTTCTAAGGTAAGGTTTTCCAACATCCTTGAGCGCCTACCGATATACTTCGGACTGTGGCCCGCGGTACGTGGTAGGGGGGCGTTAACCCAAATAAGTGGCCCAGTTGTGAGGCGCTGTCCCGAACTAGGGTTCTGGAAGAGAGCTCACCAACGTGAAGACTGGGTAATGATAGGTAATGGATATTTTGAAAAATGATCACATGCAAGAAATAGAGGGCTCTAAGTCCTAGAGAGATAGATTTTTGAAAATCTTTGAAGAAGCATACATTGTTTGCATTCAGATCCTAAATTGAGGAGAGTTGTGTTTAGACCTAAATCTATGTGAGCATAAAAATATCTCCTCAATCTGGTCCTACCAAACCATGCCTAAGCTATATGTAGTCAATGTCAGCTAGGTCAGAATCTAGGCTCCTAGGTTTTCATGATATCAAAAGTAAAAGAGCTGACATTTTGTGAACACAGTTTCAATAATTGAACTAAGTCAAGCACAATTTTGATCAGACAAGGACAGGTCCCATCACGGTCGCCAAACCTGTTATCGTCGCAAATTTTTTTCGTCTTCCCTTCCTTGCGGAAGAGAGAGGAAAATGCTTTCGCGAGTCAAACTTGACCGAATTTTGGAAATTGTTTTGAAATACTCGCCTTCGTTTTGAAAATCGCGGGAAAATCCATGAGATGGAGCTCGACCTATCGGTACGAGGTTCGACCGTTCCCGCCGCCTTTAACAGGGGTAATTGAACCAAGGACCAAAATTGTGCTTGACTTAGTGAAATTATCGAAATTGTGTTCTATTCTAAATGCATAGAGAATTCAGGCATGTGCCATGAGATTTTGTAAAATGTAAGTTGGAAAAGATGATGTATGCTTAAAAAACATTTGGAGTTGAAAAGCATTTCTCAGAAAATCAATCTCTCAGGAAACTCAGATGAAAGGATTTGGAAATCACCAGAAAGTTTATGAAGTTTTGGGAAAATCGTGAATGGATGAAAGTCCTGGGAAAATGGAGAAGGTTTTTGAGAAAAGATGAATTTTTGGAAAAGAGAATATTTATCAGGAAAACTCTGACTTTGAAAATTTTCTTAGGAAAATGATGGAAAATTTATAGGAAAGCTCTTTGGAGATGGAAAATCAAAACTTAGGAAATTGAAATCCTCAGAATCTTGTCTTTGAAATATCTGAAAATCAACTTTGATTCTTGAGAAAGATGAGAAATTCCTTTTTAAAAATGAATCTTAAGAAAATAACATTTTCAGGGAAAATCACGGGAAAACTTTGACTTGGGAAATCCAATCTTCGAGAATCTTCATAGTTTCTTGAGGAATTGATTTTTTTAAAGAATGAAATTTTCTTGAGAAAATCATGAGAAAAGCAGATGATGCCATGATGCAGATGATTTGAATGAATGAATGCACTTTGAGAAGATTTTTCTGAGAAATTTATTGGAAAAATATGTATTAAGTCAAAATAAATCCTTCACATATTCTGACTGTGGCCATGAATATGTTCAGAGTTTATTTGAGTTAATTCACAATATTTTGAAAACATTGGAAATATGATGTGCATTTTAAAGATAGCCTAAGAGTGTAGGCTCAGTGTGACTATTAGAAAGATGATGGATCTGGGTCTCGTCCATATTCCGACTAGGGCCGTAAATATGGACTCCACCGAGTTCATCAACTCTCTAAGAGTGGGTGCACGTGCCATTCATGTACATCCATGGTGATTTTGCAAAATGAGATATATGAATCATAGAATCAGGATATTGCTTGAATCAAACTACATGAGATGCATCCTAATCTAAGCAGTAAAAGTAAATATTATTCCAAGTTTGATTGTTACATCTCTGACATAAGTCAAAATAAATGAAATGAAAAAAATACAGTGTAAAAGAATCAACATCCTCTAGATCTTCCTGCAAAATGAGAATTAGTACAAGGAATGGATATACAAGATACACAAGGAAATGGGCATATATAGAACATGTACAACGAAGATATATATATATATATATATATATATATATATATATATCAAAATGCTAAAATTTGTACTAAATGACATGTAACAATGGAGGTGTATTTATATGAGAAAATAGTTACATGAATGCTCATATATGAAAATAATTGCACATGAAGGGGTCCATATGTAAATATAAGTATATATATATATATATATATATATATATATATATATATATATATATATATATATATATATATATATATATATATATTGATCATGCATATAATTCAGAGTTTATTAACATTTAAATATGCATGATTTTATAAAATAATGTTTCAAAAACCCAATTTTATGTTAGTTTTCGAGTAAATGTGCTAAAATGATTTAAAAATAAAAAATGCATAAAAAAATAGTTTTATTTTACATTTTTATACATATTTTAGTTTTTGTTATATTCATAGTAGTTTAGTGTTAGTTTTTATTAAAAGTAAAAATAAAAAAATAAAAAAATAGAGAAAATAGTTTTTTAAAATCATTTTAAATGTTTATTTTTTTTTAGAAAAGAAAAAAATTAGTAGAATAGTTTTTATTTCCTTATAAATGAAATAAAGTTTTGTTTGTAATTTTTTTTAAACCGGTTTACAAGGTTGTTGAATTTTTAAAAAAACTAAAAAAAATGAATAAGCAAACCGGCTGGAACCGGTTTGCATTGTTTTTGAATTGAAAAAAAATTCTGTTTGAACCGGTTCCAGCCGGTTTGAAAGGTTTGAGTTCTTTAAAACCCCCAAAATTACAAAAATCGGGCGTCTTCATCTTTTGCGCCAGAGCCCTCTCCTCTAACCCCTCTTTTCCCTCCACCTTGTTTTCTTACCTCCTTCTTCTCCTTCTCCCTTGATTTCTCTTCTTCCCTGTTTCCGGTGGAGGTGCTTCTTCAACGGCGACGGCGTTGACGGTGGAGGCCAACTTCTTTCCTAACCCCTCAGGTTCACGGTGAGTGTTGAGTACTCTTCTTTATCTTCTTCTTCTTCTTCTTCTTCTTCAGAACTTCTTCTTCTTCTTCTTCTTCTTCTTCATCTTCTTCCAATCCTTCTTCTGTTGCTGCTTTGTCTGATTTTTTTTTCTTCTTTTTCTGATTTTTTTTTCTGCCGATCTGTTCCTTCTTCAGCTAACCCTCCTCTTCTTATTCATTTCTTCTTCTTCATCCTCTGCATCTTCTTCTTCTTCTGCAGCTTCTTTGTTTTCTTTCATCTTCAGATTTTCTTCTTCTTCCTCCAATTCTTCTTCTTCTTCCAATTCTTCTTCTTTTTCTTCTTCTTCTGATTGATCTTCTTCTTCTTCAATTCTTCTTCAGATCATATTCTGGTTGCTATTTCTGTAAAACAAAGAAAGAAAAAAAAAACAGAAAAAAATATATAAAAATGAAATAAAAAAAATCGATAGATCGGATGCTGATTACTTTTTCAATCCTTCCGTTAATTTGATTTTCAGTATTGTTTTAATTCAGTAATTGTGTGTTTTGATTTCCATTTTCATTTCTATTTCCTGTTTTTGCAGTTTTTAAATTTCTGGATTAACCATGTTCCATAATTTCTGTTTTCGTTGAGTTTGTGTTTTTGTCTAGTTGATGTATTTGTTGTTTTTCCTAATAGTGTTCATGTTTACTTTTTTAAACTTAATTGATTTTGTTGTTCTGTGTTCATTTGCTTGTTTGACATTTAATTTTGTGTATGCATTTGCTTTGGATTTGTTTGCTTCTAAATTTTCATCTTTGCTTGTCATTTTCTAGTTTTGTTTTTAGCTCAATCTCTGTTTTTTTCATTTTTTTCATTTCTAGTTTCGTATTTCCTGATTTTCTTATTTCAAGTGATTTTCTGTTTTTGTAATACTGAATTTTCCACTTGTTTTCATTCTAATTTTCTGTTTGTTTCATTCTTTAAATTCATGTTTTTACATTACAGTTAGTTTTTTTTTATGCATTAAATTTCCTGTTTTCTTTAATTCTTGGAATTAATGTTGTTTTCAAATTCTTGTTCTTTTATCATAGTTAATTCATGTTTCCGTCATTGATTTCTTGTTTTGTTTTCATAGTTAGTTTAATGTCTTGTTAGTTAATTGAGTTAGTTGTTAGTTAGTTTTGATTTTAAATTTAGTTCATAAAAGTGCTTAGTCATAATATTTTTTTTTTAGCATTTAAATAAGTTGTTTAGTACAATTTCTATTTCGATCTCTTGTACTGCTCGTGTCCTTTTGACTTGTGCAGGATTGCACGAGATTGGAGCAGAAGAGACTACGTGACACGAAGTACAAAGATAGAAGATTTTTACTTTTCAGTTTAGACTTAGAATTTTATTGGGTTTGTAAATATTGCACTTTACGCTCTCTGCGAAGGGTATTCATTTGTTGTAATAGTTAGTTGTTTTTACTTTTCTTGAACACTTTACATTTCAATAATTTGGCAATAAAGAATAGTTTAGACTTGTGTGTTTGAATACAACATATTCCCGTTCCCTGAGTTCGACCCGGTCTCATCCACTAGTGAGAACCGGTTTTTATTATTTGATGTCTGGTTTTCACATGTTTTACATTTAAAAATCTTTTCAAAATTACAACGATTTAAAAGAAGACATCAAATTTTTGGCGCCGTTGCCGGGGACGTGAAACTTAGCGCTTTATGGGAGGCAACCCATATCTTGTATATTATTAGGTTTACTTAGAATTTATAGATTTTATTTTGTTTTTACTTTTTAGTTTTCTTCATGAGTTTTTTCATATTCTTTTTGTTTCATTCATGGTTTCATGTTTTGTCATGTGTACATTGCATTCATTACATTCATAGAACGTGCATTTTTAATTCATGTCAGGTCATTCTACTCTTTTCCCTCATTTATTTCTCTCATGTGCATTCACTTAGTTCATTCAAGATGGGGGAGTGCCACTGGGACAGTGTCATTCAAGCATGGGGGAGGGTGTAGAGTGCACACCTTGATATTTCTGTTTACGTTCTTGCACATGTTTACACATCTCTCATGAAAAGTAGATTTTTAAAGAAAGAGTTTGAACTTATATGAATGTTATTTCAAATCTGATGTTTTTAGAGGATTTTTAAGCCCCACGAAATTTTTTTCTGACATAGATCCAAAAATTATGGTTGTTTATGCGGATTTCGAGGAAATGATGATAGATACATGTTAGAGTTTATTTTGAATCATAAATATGAATATGCTCAGTTTTATTTTTGAAAAACTAAGCAAATGAATAAAAGCATAAAAATGAGCTCAAAAAGTGAGAAAAGCATGCGTTAGGTTGTTTGGATAATTCCACAATTCTTAGTAGATGGAACTTAGATGCAAGTTGAAACTTTTAAGTCCATTTTCATAAAGGAGAGTTGAAAACTTCGTGATCCTAAGTAACTGAGAACAAATACAAGTTGAAATATTTGACTCTCATGTTATAAAGGTGAATGAAGGAAGTCACTTTTATGTCTTAGTTGATATCTTTTGATATGTATTGAAAAAGTATAGAAGATATTGACATTGCAAAAGCAGACCACACGCAAGCTATAAGAGAAAAATAAGTGCGCAAAAAGAAAAAGCGTGAAAAAAATGAAAAAATCGAGAAAGAGCTTAAAAAGAAAGAAAAGTTCAATGCTTAGAGGTGTGATTGAGAAAACCTGTGCAGAAAACATATGAGTGAGGATAAGTAAATAATAATATGTTTTTATTGGATTTTCTAAGAATAAAACATAAATAATTGTGATATTTAGAAAAGTGAAAGAAATTCTTTTTCTGTGGTGGTGCATAAAAGACTCTAATTATATTTTGATTTTGAAATAATAGGAAATATTTGTGAAAATAAAGTCTTTGATTATCTACTGATTATGAGGATATGTAATATTATGCATACATGACAGAGATGTTTGTGGGTAGCATCACTGCAAACCCTCACGAGACCTTACTCGTCCACTGGGGTAACCCAGGGGTTGAAAGGGCTTGTTGCATGAGCTAAATGCAACCGTGATTCCTACGAAAGTGAGTTAGGTGATAGTTTGATTTCTTGCATTTTTCTAGTTTGCTCGAGGACTAGCAAAACATAAGCATGGGGGTATTTGATCATGCATATAATTCAGAGTTTATTAACATTTAAATATGCATGATTTTATAAAACAATGCTTCAAAAACCCAATTTTATGTTAGTTTTCGAGTAAATGTGCTAAAATGATTTAAAAATAGAAAATGCATAAAAAAATAGTTTTATTTTACATTTTTATACATATTTTAGTTTTTGTTATATTCATAGTAGTTTAGTGTTAGTTTTTATTAAAAGTAAAAATAAAAAAATAGAGAAAATAGTTTTTTAAAATCATTTTAAATGTTTGTTTTTTTTTAGAAAAGAAAAAAATTAGTAGAATAGTTTTTATTTTCCTTATAAATGAAATAAAGTTTTGTTTGTAATTTTTTTTAAACCGGTTTACAAGGTTGTTGAATTTTTAAAAAAACTAAAAAAAATGAATAAGCAAACCGGCTGGAACCGGTTTGCATTGTTTTTGAATTGAAAAAAAATTCTGTTTGAACCAGTCCCAGCCGGTTTGAAAGGTTTGAGTTCTTTAAAACCCCCAAAATTACAAAAATCGGGCGTCTTCATCTTTTGCGCCAGAGCCCTCTCCTCTAACCCCTCTTTTCCCTCCACCTTGTTTTCTTACCTCCTTCTTCTCCTTCTCCCTTGATTTCTCTTCTTCCCTGTTTCCGGTGGAGGTGCTTCTTCAACGGCGACGGCGTTGACGGTGGAGGCCAGCTTCTTTCCTAACCCCTCAGGTTCACGGTGAGTGCTGAGTACTCTTCTTTATCTTCTTCTTCTTCTTCTTCAGAACTTCTTCTTCTTCTTCTTCTTCTTCTTCCAATCCTTCTTCTGTTGCTGCTTTGTCTGATTTTTTTATCTTCTTTTTCTGATTTTTTTTTTTCTGCCGATCTGTTCCTTCTTCAGCTAATCCTCCTCTTCTTTTTCATTTCTTCTTCTTCATCCTCTGCATCTTCTTCTTCTTCTGCAGCTTCTTTGTTTTCTTTCATCTTCAGATTTTCTTCTTCTTCCTCCGATTCTTCTTCTTCTTCCAATTCTTCTTCTGATTGATCTTCTTCTTCTTCAATTCTTCTTTGGATCATATTCTGGTTGCTATTTCTGTAAAACAAAGAAAGAAAAAAAAACAGAAAAAAAATATATAAAAACGAAAGAAAAAAAAATTGATAGATCGGATGCTGATTACTTTTTCAATCCTTCCGTTAATTTGATTTTCAGTATTGTTTTAATTCAGTAATTGTGTGTTTTGATTTCCATTTTCATTTCTATTTCCTGTTTTTGCAGTTTTTAAATTTCTGGATTAACCGTGTTCCATAATTTCTGTTTTCGTTGAGTTTGTGTTTTTGTCTAGTTGATGTATTTGTTGTTTTTCCTAATAGTGTTCATGTTTACTTTTTTTCACTTAATTGATTTTGTTGTTCTGTGTTCATTTGCTTGTTTGACATTTAATTTTGTGTATGCATTTGCTTTGGATTTGTTTGCTTCTAAATTTTCATCTTTACTTGTCATTTTCTAGTTTTGTTTTTAGCTCAATCTCTGTTTTTTTCATTTTTTTCATTTCTAGTTTCGTATTTCCAGATTTTCTTATTTCAAGTCATTTTCTGTTTTTGTAATACTGAATTTTCCACTTGTTTTCATTCTAATTTTCTGTTTGTTTCATTCTTTAAATTCATGTTTTTACATTACAGTTAGTTTTTTTTATGCATTAAATTTTCTGTTTTCTTTAATTCTTGGAATTAATGTTGTTTTCAAATTCTTGTTCTTTTATCATAGTTAATTCATGTTTCCTTCATTGATTTCTTGTTTTGTTTTCATAGTTAGTTTAATGTCTTGTTAGTTAATTGAGTTAGTTGTTAGTTAGTTTTGATTTTAAATTTAGTTCATAAAAGTGCTTAGTCATAATATTTTTTTTTTAGCATTTAAATAAGTTGTTTAGTACAATTTCTATTTCGATCTCTTGTACTGCTCGTGTCCTTTTGACTTGTGCAGGATTGCACGAGATTGGAGCAGAAGAGACTACGTGACACGAAGTACAAAGATAGAAGATTTTTACTTTTCAGTTTAGACTTAGAATTTAATTGGGTTTGTAAATATTGCACTTTACGCCCTCTGCGAAGGGTATTCATTTGTTGTAATAGTTAGTTGTTTTTACTTTTCTTGAACACTTTACATTTCAATAATTTGGCAATAAAGAATAGTTTAGACTTGTGTGTTTGAATACAACATATTCCCGTTCCCTGAGTTCGACCCAGTCTCATCCACTAGTGAGAACCGGTTTTTATTATTTGATGTCTGGTTTTCACATGTTTTACATTTAAAAATCTTTTCAAAATTACAACGTTTTAAAAGAAGACATCATATATATACATGTATATGTATATATATATGTAGATATACATAGATATATATATATATATATATATATATATATATATAGATATATAGATATATATACATATATTGAGAAAATACATATAATAATTGAAATTCCATATATATAATGGGTAAAATCAGAAAATACAGGGTATATAGAGTTTCTGTAGGTGATTTCACAAAGCCGTAATTCCCAAATTATAACATATTTCTCAGTAAAATTGGGTATGGAGCTTCCCTATATATCAATAACAAAGCATGCAAAAGGTGGTATAGAGATCATGAATGGATATGGATATATCCATTCATGAATATAGCCGATTATCAAGACTGGATACCTGCAGAAGAAGAGATGGGTAAATACATAACATATACAATGTGCAGGAAATGTATTGTGAAAACACCATGGGCTGTTTCAAGAATATTGTGAAAAAGCTGTGAAAAGCTTAGTGGAAAGGTGAAGATGTTGTTAAAAATGATAAAATGAAATATGTAATTGATGCTGCAACTGGAAATGTAGATGCCGCAGGAGGTTGCCCATGTACATATGTGTGAATTTGAGCATTAGATAGAGGTGGTGCCTTTCTTATCATCCTGGAGTTTTGATTTACGTGCATGCTCCTTAAACTTTGCCTTATGAATACTCAGTGCAATATCAAGATCATCATGTTGCTCTGTCTTGACAACAGAAGCTTGAAAGTTTGACTTAAAAGACTTTGGCCTAGTTGCAGCTTCAAATAGACAATTCAAAGGTTTCCAAAGGCCAGCTTTTCCAAGATGTTGTTCTGTTTCATTCTCTGTATTGCTATTAAGATTGTAATTTGATGGTTCTCCATAAGATGGATTCTGCTTTCGCGTGATCTCATCAAGGGTCTCACGAGAAAATGAGCTATCGTGATAGTCTTCAGCATTCTCCGCTTTAGGTTTAATGGATTCATCCTTAACAAAGTTGGATCCACGCAAAGAAGCAACTCTTCTAGCAACAAATTTAGTTCTTCTCCCAGTTAAGCCAGTTTGTGTTGTTACACGAGAGGTGCTAATAACTAATGAAGAAAGAGACCTCTCTTTTCTCCTAATAGGTAATGTAATGGAAGGCATAGTATCTGCTGCATTAGCCTTGCTCATTTTGAAAGGAAATATTTTGTTTCTCACATCTTCTAAATTATGATCTGGCCGGAGCTTCTCCACAGGAACACAACCCAGATCAATATTGAAAATAGGACAACAGTCTACCTCCTCATCGGTAAGCTTTTCATAAATGCACCTCCTACAGAAAGTATGAAGGCACTCCGATATGGTGGTGGCCTTGAATATAGAGTATACAGGTAAGGTAACTCCAAATGAACAACAAGTTGTTCGAATGACAATGTTAGAACTAAGTGGGCACAGCAGTGACCGCAACCCAACCTCACTAGAAATTGCAGATCTCAGAAGAGCCATTGGACAAGAAATGTATGCAGGGTAAAGGCCTAAAATGATAACACAGATGAGTCTAAAACAAGCAGTAACAACAGAAATTTTGTAATAGCTGTTTCTGAGACAGTAAAATCAGGTGTTAGAACTAAGTTGCAAAAGTGGTGCGCTGACCTCTGCATGCATAGCAGCCACAAGAAAAACCACAGGCGCTAAACATCAAGAAATTTAAAGCTTCAATAACTAGATTACATATTAGTGTTGGATCACATAAGCTCTAATTTCTACAGACATCTTAGAAGCATTCAGAGGTTGCCCCGCACAAGCAGGTTCCAGGAGCAACAATTGGAGTGGATGAATAAACTGCAAATTACAGTCATCACAAGGAGGAGAAAAAGATTGCATATTCAACAATGATAACCAGATTGCCTAAAACATACAGAAGAAATTCCTATCACGATGAATATCCTGGATCAATGAAGACGTTAGAGGCATACCTTGTATATCCCCTGTTCCAAACGACCTGCAAGAAACAGGTTGGGGTCGACTTTTGCAGCCGGGCTGAAAGGAATAGGGAAATGACCCTGCCTGTGTTTTTTGCACCAAGGGATCTCTGCTGATGGGCTGAAGAAGGGGCTGAGACGGCTGGGTCTCTTGCTGGTGGACTGAAGAAGGGGCTGAGATGGCTGGGTCTCTTGCTGGTAGACTGAAGAAGGGGCTGAGAACACTGGGATAGACAGCAGTAGGCTGGGCTGAAGAACGATGTGAACACACTGGCTTTCCTACGACTGTAGATGATGGACTCCCTACGGTTGGGCTGAAGGTGGATGTGCGGCAGCCCCTTGGACTTTCAGCTGGTGGGCTGAAGATGATGCAGAGCTTCTTCACGTTGGATGGAGGAGAATCTCTGCAAAAACCACAGAAGGAAAGGATCAATCGGCCAACGCCCCTCTTGCCTTGATTTCCAAAACTCCCCTCTTTAAAGAATTTCGAACTCTTTTCCTAAAATGAAAACCGCAACTTCTCCCTTCCGTTACATTTTTTTCTTTTTTTGAAAATTTTGCAAAGTGTGAAACCGACGCCCCATTAACTTCGAAAATCTGCTGTTTTTAAAAGGAGGCGGTTTTATTATTTTCAAAATTTTCGGCTCATTTACCTAAGGTTTAGGTAAAATGATTTTTTTTTTAAGAAAGTTTTGGCTGTGGCGCTGTTTAAGGCTGCTTCTTAAATAATAATAAAAAATGAATGGGAGATGCCACCTCAGCCAACTTTAAAATTCTTTTTGAAAATAAAGTTTTATTTGGTTTTGGAGAATCTTTTATTCTCAAATAGAGTGCCACATGTGTGTGGGCCCACTATTTTAGAACATAACATAAAAAAATAAATAAATAAAATAAAAAGAAGAGGAATTTACAAAATTGGTGCCATCTTCGGGTGGGTCCCGCTTGAAAATAAGAAACTTACCTGGGAATCTGAGTATGATGCTAGTTCAAAGGCGGGTTCCGCTCCATTTATTTGAAAATAAATAAAAACAGAAGAAATAATTTCTTTTTTTTTTGAAATTTTTATAATACGAGATAAAACTTTGTTTGTTTTCAAGAATTTGGAAAAAAATGGATTTTCAGGGCAAAAATATGGGTAAAGAAAATACAGAAATTTTGTAAAGAGATTTAAAATCTTTTTGTAAAAAGTTTTGAGATAAAATCTTTGAAATCAATATCCAAATATCCAGATTATTTTCTTGAGAAAAAAAACTTTTATAATTAAAAGTCCTGGGGGTAAAATGGGAAAGATTGGAAATTTTGAAAACCCAGGGTTTTGAAACCAATTTTGAAAAGAGTAAAAACTCGAATCTGGATTGAGAATTTTGAAATCGAGAGTTTCTAGACCTCGAAATGACATGCTGTGCAGTAAAATGATTTGAAATGTTCATGCAATGCTATGCAAAGACATGTTTCAAGAAATGCTACTCTGAGCCAGGACTTGGAAATTCTAGCTTTTTGTCCAGAAAAGGATTTTGAAAATTTGTAGTTTTGAAGATGTCTCTGAACCAATATATAGAGATTTTGAGTATAAAGAATGAAATTTAGGACTTTTTGCAAAGTTCAATTTCAGAAAGTAACCATTTTGCCCTTCATTGATTCCGGAGAACTGAAATGTGCCAATTGAGGGAGATGTTAGGGAGGTGAGTGAAAATTTGGGGTGTTTACACCCCTTCCCCTCTTTTTACTTCTGCTTCTGACGAGGCATAACTTATCGACTGTTGAACCTTGCTCTTTTGCTCGAGAGCACCCATAAGTTCCGCAAAACCAATTGGGAAATTAGGATTGTCATCCATATCCTTGGCTATTTGCATCTTCATTCCTGACTGAGGATGAAAGCATCCGATTGAAACCATCTAGGCCCGTGACCACATTATCTAAACTGGCAAGGCTTGTAAATATGATTTCTGAAGACATAAAAACTTACAGGTATTTAAGATACATAGGGGATGGATGCAGATGTGGGCTAACGTGGAAGGCTTCATAGTGAGCCAACGCTTCACCATGAGATCAACCTCAAGTCTGATTCACGATGAACATACCTCAACAGAAGCAGAAGATTCCAACAATGCTGAAATTAGGAACCGCTGAGTGAACGCAATATGTGATAACAAAAAGAAAAAAAAAACAAAAAAGAAAGAAAAAGGGGAATTGTCGTGACCCATCCAACACCAAGAAACGAGATATAACCGTCATGAAAAACATATCAAACAGGATGAACGAAACACCATTAAATATCATCAAAACTGGAGGTTAGATGTAAACAAGCGATCAAACATGAATCATGGAAATCAAGATCAAAATAAAAAGAAGAAATAGGATACTAGTACGGGGAATTTTACAATTCTAATGCCAATGGTTTGTTTCATCAAAGTGAACCATGAAATTCTACTAGAGGGGGGGTGAATAGTGAAATTCGTTCCAGATCGATAAAATAAAATATAAGGCAATAAGGCACAACACAATAAACACATGATTTATACTGGTTCGGTCAAAACCCTGACCTACATTCAGTCCCCAAACAAACCACTTGAGCTTTCCACTATAACATCCGAGTCACCGGATAAATAGTACAACACCCTCTTCCTCAGAAGTCTTCTTCTCTCAACAGAGAAGGGGCACACCCTCTTCCACAGAGGTCTTCTCTCAACAGGGAAGGGCAACACCCTCTTTCACAGAGGTCTTCTTCTCTCAACAAAGAATTAAAACAGTGAATAACAAAAAGTTACAATACTCCCTATAGAACCTTCAGAAAGATATGAATGCACGAATGAAGGATTCTCAAAATGTTCTATTCTTTTCACTCAGAAGATACTCTTTGTCAAAGAGCTATTCTTGACTTTTTCTCTTTCTTTTTCTTTTCTCTTTCTTTTTCTAGGCTCTCTTTCAAATATCGACTAGGAATTTTTCTCGTTGTAAGCTCACATATCCATTCCTTGTTTTAATAGTTTATTTGAGTGTGTTTATATAGCTTTAAAAAGTAGTCGTTACTAATTTGAAATCGTAGTCTTTTTGAGATGTGAAATGTCATGTCATTTCAAAAACCAAATTTAAGGGTTTTC
The DNA here is from genome assembly GCF_984573655.1 of Nuphar pumila. Lineage (NCBI taxonomy): Eukaryota > Viridiplantae > Streptophyta > Magnoliopsida > Nymphaeales > Nymphaeaceae > Nuphar > Nuphar pumila. The sequence continues at coordinate 1,573 of NW_028323637.1, read as the reverse complement.
AAAAAAGTCTTCTTTCCATAAAAGTAAAATATGGGGTACAATAGTCGTTGTAATATTTTAGGTATTATATATTTTATGTAAAAAGTCTATCTCTTACAATAGTACATTGAACGTTGGATTGTAGGCTATCATGTAGTTTTGTCTTTATTCTAATTAATGATTTGTGGTACATAAGTACTTCTTTACTTTAAATGAGTGTAAGTACAATAAATGCTTTGAGATATTTATTTGTACATAGTCATATCAAGAGTTTTCTTTATGATGTGTTTTTCAATGTCTACAGAGAGAATGAAGACTTTAAACAAGTCAACATTCTTGAGATGGATATTAACAAGGATTTCTTACAGGAGGTATTTAATGCTATACAAAGAGAATGATGACTTCAAGTAAGTCGACATTCTATGGGTTTGTAAAAAGGTAACTAAAGTCTTTTCAACAAGTATTATATTTGTTTTTCTTTGTGTAGCCGATTTCCATGTTTTGTCTTGTTCCTACCCATTTGAAATCATTTCTTTTTAAGTTGTCTTATACATGATAGAAGGTACAATTATTGCTTTTTGAAATCATGAATTATATCATGTCAAAATACCTTTTTCATAAAGGTTTGTAAGAAGGTACAATTATTGGTTTTCAAAAAGGTGCTTTTTGAAACTATCGTATACTTTTATGAAATAGCTTTTATGAATGAGTATGTAATATGCAATATGCATGCTTCTGAAGGTTCTGTTACATATGACTCTAAAGAAGAAAAAAAATCTTCAACTTGAGGTAGCCGATCTCTTTAGATGGTCTTTAGGAATGCATGGCTCATCAAGCTTTTTCTTCAAGGAGTATGATTGCACCATAGTTGTACTTGAACATGAGGTCTCCATCCTTTTTGAGTGAGATATCCTTGCATCAAATACTCGTTAGATATATGGCAAAACATATCCAATCATAATATAACATTTTTCAAGAAGACATATTATCATATTATATAAAATCAAATACGACAGTGTATCATATTATGTGATATCAAAATAGAGTTTCTCAACATTCTCCCCCTTTTTGATGATGACAAAATATGCTCCCCCTGTCAAAAAAACATTATGCATAGAAATAATACTATCATAAAAATATTGAAAAATGTCAAAGACGAGTATTTTTCTCCAATAATGGAGACAGGTTTTTCTCCCCCTTTGTCATGGACAAAAATGAAGGGATCAGAGTAAGCAGAGTTATTACAGTCGAAAAAAAAGTTTACTCCAAAGGTGGAGAGGAGTGATGTGTACGGGCGGCTTGATCCTGTTGGAGAGTATGAAGGGTCTGCTGCATCGAGGCTTGATTCCGAAGGAGAAGATCCTGAGTTGTCTGGACATTCATGATTGCGGAAAGGTAATCATATTCGGATGAGGGATCCGCGTCATCAGAGCCAGTATTATCAGTGTGCAGGGACCTTGGATTGAAAGAAGTAGCATTGAGGATCTGCGAAGGATAGAGGATAACTTCATTTTGAACGGGTACCTTGAAGTATTTTAAAATGGGAGTTATAAAACACCAAAAAAGAAGAGGTTGAAATTTTTGATAGCGAATA
>NW_028323636.1:0-36270 GCF_984573655.1 Nuphar pumila | reverse complement strand
ACGAGCCGCGAATGTCAAATATTTGCTGCAATATTTTCCTTCTGTGGTCGTTGAAAGGCGACAGTCCAGTCGGTCTGTACTGTCTTCAGTTGGTTCAATAGTGTGCATGAGATCAGTGCTTGATCAGAATGGGTTTCGAGCCCCAATCATGTCCCGAAAATCCAAGCATTTTCGGGAATCTGGACAGCAGGAGAGGATGCATGCACCTTCCAAGACTTCAACGTGACTGCAAGGTAGGCTTGTCAATGGAGTTCAACATCGTCTCTAACTCAAGACAGGGATATACGATTGCAGGTGAAGGCAGCACAGAGGAAGGCAGAGAAGGATGCAGCGCGTGCGCGCTTGCAGGATGGCTTTGACAATGGTGTCAAGCTCGTCATTGACTTGGACTTTCAAGATCGCATGCAACCGAAGGAGCTCAAGTCCCTCGTCCAGCAACTGTCCTACTGCATATCGTCCAATAACAGGGCGACCGTGCCCTGCAGCCTGCATCTGACAAGGTCTGTTCACCCGGCCCTATTTCACTCCCGTCCTTTGCTGTGTGCAGTTGTCCACCCGATAATCATGTGCGGTGAGTTCATGTGTTTGCAGTCAGTATCCCCCGCCTCGCCCCCTTCCCATCGAGCCCTCCCCCAGTCAAGCTTTGTTGCCGCTTACCGCTAGGACTTTTCCTCAACCATTCCAAATTCCTATCCATTCCCAGGTACGCTAGCTCAGGTCATGGTAGCAGGGGCACTGAATTTTGTTGTTGGAGTTGCCAATGTCCATGTGGATGTGGTTGTTGGCACATGAACTGCTTGACGTCCTACCCTATCCGTTGGGTACCTCCTTCATATGCCAGAATGTCAGCGCAGCTGACATCCCAGACCTGGGTTCAAGCAGTTCATATGCCAACAGTGGTCGTGTTGTAAACGCATACATCATCATTACATCACATAGATAACGGCAGGAAGTAGACAACACGAAACAACGACAGCACATTCGAAGTGCTGCAGCTCATTGAACGTCAGCGGTCGGAACGAGCAAGCCTGTCATAAACGCGCCGCCGCTGGCACGAGCTAAAACTTGAAGAGAACGCCGGTACATGATAGCATTGCCCCTACATACCTTATCATCATCATCCCACAGCACGTTCCTGAGTCCAATACTCCTCGAGCGATGCTCCGGCTAGCTGCGTGTGTTTGTGACTTGCGTCGTTGATGTGCTGTTTTGAGAAACGGTGGAGCGACACTTGCCAGCCTGTTCCTCAGGCCGACCGGCCACGGCCGGGGGCCCAAGCCCCTCAGGTACGTCTCTCTCGCCGTGATTCGCATCGCAGGGGACATGGCATGATTCTCGATTTACTTAATCATTCCTTGCTTGTCTGCTTTCGCACTTGCCACATCATGGTCCGCTTACCCTGTGCAGAAGCTTATGTCTGGTACCAAAAAATGCCAATGTTCTGTATCTCATTGTGGAGGTGCTGACCATAAAATCGTGCAGCCAGATACCCTTTCATATCCTTTGGTTTGCTCCGGTAAGAATGACCGTTTTGAAGGTTCGACAACTGGATGATGACGCAAGCATGACTTGACCTTGGTCAGCGGAAAATGGTGGGCCCTCTTCAAGCTTGCGCTTGACTGTTTTTGCTTCTGCGTTTGCAGCTTCGACAAAGTGATCGAGGGAATGATGGACAAGCAGTGCCCAGGGTACCGCAGTTGGGTGCTAGGCACGCACGAGGAGCAGTTTGTTGAAGCTTTCAAGGAAAAGAAAGACAAGATCGTGTATCTCACCGCCGACTCAGATAACGTGCTGCCCGCCCTCGAGCAAGACCATGTGTACATCATCGGGGGCATCGTGGACCACAATCGGTACAAGCGCCTGTGCTTGGATCGTGCGGAGTCTCATGGTGTCAAGACTGCTCGGCTGCCAATTGGTGACCATCTTCAGTTGTCAGGCACCAAGGTGCGTGGTCAAACTGCTTCGCCACACTGCAGGATGCTTTTACATCTCAGTACTTAGGCGCGACGTACAAGACGAAGAAGATGACATGTCAGGTCAGGCTATGGTAGGCCAGGCGCATCCTGGTGGGCTTGTCTCAGGTGAGTGGATTCCCAAGTGTCTCGAGAGAGTACTTGGAGCTGTCAATCTTGATGTGGATGCGGTAGTTTTGTCCAAAGATACACCATCAACATCAGCTCTGGCTGTCTCGCCCGTTGTCAAAGCCGCAGTCTTTGGGTTGGCATAATCATTTTCATCACTGCTCACTTCTCAAGACCAAAAGCCTGTTGCATTGTTGCAGGCACGAGTCACGCCTGATGACAATGCATCTTGTTTGCAACACCGTGGCATCCTTATTGACATTGGTAGCCTCAAGAGAAACTTGTTGGCGTACAGCCATCGCGTTTGCTCCCTCAAGCTCTCTTCTTTTACGTGTTTTTGCTGCTGTAGGTGCTGGCTGTGAACCACGTTGTGGCCACGCTTCTGAAATTTCTCGAGACACAAGACTGGAAGGTGGCTTGCGAGCATGTCATTCCTTCTCGTAAGAAGGGTATTACCGCAGGTGGAGGGGACGATGTGGCTGGCAGCAAAGGCAAGCAAGGGGGGGGGCAAGGCGATGCAGGCGAAGATTGTGCCGATTACGGTGCAGAGTCGACTGATAGATCAGGTGGTGCTGCTGATGGTTTAGAGCAGGACAATCAAGAGCTAGACTGCATCAAACACGTTGGGGCAGTAGAAGCCGATGGGGGAGCAGGTGAAGCACATGTCGCAGCAGATGAATTCGACAATCTGTCGGGCTAAGGAAATCACGAGGCAGACCGTATTGTTGATTACTGTGTAACAATACCAACAAATGTCGAGTTTTGGGGAGCGTGACATCAAATCTGGATATTTTTTGGATGCACATATCTGAACATTGTACATATTGCTCTGGGAAACTTGTGGGAGAGTCCCAAAAAAATGTGAGCATGACCGCCCACTGGTTGTATTTGTTGCGGTGGGCTACCTCGTTTGAGTTCGGGAGCCGGTCAGGTGGCTCGTAGTGCCAAGTGCCCTGTGATGTATTGGTGCACAGGTCATGCTTCTGTGCTTGATTATGCCACCTTGGCCTTTGGGTTCAACGAGGTCAGTCACAGCTGACCAACAGATACGACTGGAGTTCTTCATCGCAACGCACAGTCGCTCAGACACCTACGAGTACAATGAACTGCCCGTGCCCAAGCTCTCTACATGGCCGCGTCCTGTGCTACAAAGGAGAATTGGGAGCTGCAAAAAAAAAAAAAACGAATTCAAAAACGTGCACACAGCGTACAATCGAGGACGGTGTTGTATCATGTACCACATGAAGTGAACGGAGCTCCCCTGGATGACAATGATATTGATGGAGGACAAGGTGCTCGGATCTCCTCGGGCCGGGTGCATAGCCGACGCTTGTCGCAAGATCAGCAACTGGCGGCACGCATTCAGCGCTTCCTTGAGGCCAGCAGCATCACCAGAGGTGCGCGCGCTTTGGCATCGGACCCGCTGGCTGATGCGCGCTCGCCTGCTGTCATTGCTGCCTTGCGCGCCAAGCACCCCGCTGCGGTCCCTGCCCAGACGCTTCAAGACGACACCGAGGCGCTTCATATTGGAGGCGGTGTGCTGGAGAAGACGCTGTCGCGTCTGCAGTCCAAGCGGGGCGCGGCAAGTGGTCCGTCGCAGTGGACCTACGAGCACATTGTGGCAGCGGCCAAGGCCACCACAGAGGCGTTCAATGCGACTTTGGAATTCGTCAATCTCATTCTTAGTGGTGAGCTTCCACGTCACAGCTCCCTCTTGGACGCCTCTCTCGTGGGCCTGCAAAAGCCAGACGGTGGAGTGCGGCCCATCGCTATTGGCGAGGTTTGGTACAGGTTTGCCGCTTTATGTGCGCTGACTGCTTGTGAAGAAGTTGGTCCCACGCTTGCCCCGCTTCAACTGGGTGTGGGCGTTCCGGGGGGCGCGGAGGCGGTGGGCCATGCTGTTCGCGCTGCCCTGGCTGAAGATCCGGAGGCGGCCCTTCTCACTGTGGACCAAGCCAACGCTTTCAACAGCGTTGCGCGTTCGGCCGTGTTTGCTGCGGTGAAAGACCGCGTACCTGCGCTGCTGCCTTTTGTACAGTGGGCTTATGGCGCTCCCTCGGACCTGCACATTCTGGGAGCCCCTCCTGGCACACCTCCGGTGCAGTCGCAAGCAGGCGTGCGGCAAGGTGACCCACTGGGACCTCTATTGTTTGCCCTAGCTTTACAGCAACCGCTGGAGCGTGCGCGTGCGGCGGCGCCGGGTGTCGCAATTGTTGCTTTCGCGGACGACGTCAGTATGGTGGGTCGCGCTGAGCAATTGCGGGCTGCTTTCTCCATGTTGCAGGGACCCCGTGGCGCTGCAGGGGTGGGTCTGTCGGTGCAACCTCGCAAGTGCGCCCTCACGGGAGGCCCTCCAAGTGCGATCGCCCGATTGGCTGCGGATCTGCGTGTCCGGCACAACCCGGATGGTGTCACAGTATGCGGCACTCCTGTTGGCTCAGACGCATATGTTGCAGGCGTTGTGTCCGCGCGCGCGGACAGTGTCACGTCGCAGGTTGAGAAGTTGATGCGGCTTCCACTGCCAAGCAATCACAGTTTGCTTTGCTGCGGGCATCCCTCTCCCTGCGCATGTTTCATTTCCAGCGCTCTGTGCCGTGGGTGCATTTGGCGGCGGCCACGCGTCGTGTTGAGCAAGCGATCCTTCAGGCCGCCGTCTGCCTCTTTCGCTTGCCTTCGGCCATTGGGCCCGCGGGGCGCGCGTGTCCTTGGAGGTCGCGAGGTGCAGCAAATGACCTTGCCTTTACGGCATGGTGGTTTAGGGCTGCGTTTCTCCTCCGAAGTGGAAGCTGATGCTGCTCTTGTTTCTGGGGCGGCATTGGCGCAAGCTGCCATGGCAGGTGGTGTGGCAGCTTGCATGCCCTTTACTGGGGTAGCGCGGGCTCCTCTGATCTCTGCTTGGCAACGCGTTCATGACAGCGTTGCTTCAGACTGTGGTTGGGAGCAGTCTTCTCGCGACATCACAGACGCTTTGGTGGCCGAATTGTGCAGCACGTTGTGTCGCGAGTTATTGGCAATCGCGCTGCTCGCGACTTCCAATCCTCGTTTGATGTGGCCACCGACGCGGGTAGACGGGATGCGGCTCGTCTCCTTAGTGCTGCGACTGGTCCTTCCGCGGCGTGGATCACTGCGCTGCCTGGTGCTGCCACTACGCGTCTTAGCAATGAGGATTTTGTCTCAGCTGGACGCCACCTTCTAGGTCTCGGGGTGCCTGTTCGGGTAGCAGCTCCGCCTTGTCTATGTGGAGCTGGAGATGCGGGGAAGCCAGATCATGCGATGGTCTGCAATAAAACTGCTGGGATGGCAACGTTACGCCACGATATCTGGGCTTCTGCCTGGCGTTGGGCCATCCGTCGTGCTGGTTGCGCTTCCAGTGCGGAACCAGCATACAGCAGTCTGGTCGCTCATGGCCACTGCAGTGGCGCTGCTGGTCTGCGGCGTGGCGACATTCTGGCTGTCGTGCCGGAGGGCCGCATCGTCGTCTTGGATTGCGTGGTTGCGCATCCTACCGCAGCTTCTTACGTTCGTGGCGCGGCTCGTGATGCGGGTTTTGCCGTGGTGCGGGCGGAGCAGGCAAAGAGACGTCAGTTTAAGTCACTTGGTCAAGACGTCGGTTACGACTTCATACCGCTTGCAGTTGAGTCGTTCGGGCGCCTTGGGCGAGAGGCTTCGCTTCTTGTCGGACCTAGGCGATGTGGCGGCTGCAAGTGGAGGTGTTTCGAAGGCAGCTTTTGTGCGCTCGGTCCGGCAAGAACTCAGCTGTGCTTTGTGCCGTGGCAATGGGAAGATGTATTACCGGTCCATGTTTTGTTTTGCACAGAACGTGGGCCGGCAGTTCATGCCGGGTTGTGAGCTGCCGGTTGATGAGGCAGGTGAGGTGTAGAGGGGTTGGTGTGTCGTGTTGTAGCGCTCCTGTTTTGCTCTCCCTTAGTCTTGTCGGCTGGCTGTTTTGATTGTCCTTTTCTTTCTTTCTTTGTTTTCCTGTGTGTTTGGTTTGATTTTCTTTCGTGTGTTCTTGAATTGAGTCGTCCTTGTCTGCAGTTTATTTCTGCTTTGCTTTCCCGCTTCGTTGTAACACACCACATGAAGTTGCATCTCCACTTTGTGTGTGGGCCGCAGCTGACCGTGTCCCCTGGTATTGCAAGTTCACAATCCCCGGTATCGTGGTTGCTCCAACTTACATGTTCCGACATGTTCTGACCAAGTGTTCAACTGCTAGAATGTTGACCACAACCGGGTCTCCCAAAGACTAAATGGCTCCAGCCTTGGTAGAGCTGGGATTGAAAAATAGCAGCTCAACATCTTTATGTTTTTTGCGCTGAGTTGTGGAGTTGGTCGACAGGCTTGGCCAAGAATTGTGCTTCATGAAGACCATTTAATGTCTGAAAGCTTCAGTGGCAACTGTTGCTATGCAGCAGTGCAACCTCACCCCGTCAGCGAGTCCTCAAGACACCAAGTCGACGCTTGTTTTCTTCCTCACTTCATCAACTGCAACATTACCCTTCGTCAGCAAGGCTTTTGCCCAGAACTGGTCAATGCATGGATGCTATGCCAGGAAGGGCTGATCCGCCGAGGACCCCAAAAGTCACGAATTTCTGGATCTTCACGAGCACTGCACATTCCAAGAACTATGACGACACTCGGCGTGCAGTCAGCCTCTCACGAATCAAGAGCGACCGGTCAGCACTATGTCTCATCGCTCGAGGCGGGCCTTGGCTCCCAATTGATTTGTTAACCATGCGAACTAGTTTCACATGGCATTTTCACGACCGCATGCACATCGAAACTTTCGCGATTCTTGATACGAACAATATTAATTTCAAATCAGCTTTCCACAAACCAACCACTCTCGGAATGGGAAAAGCACGCAGCCAAAGTAATCACCTTGGGAAGAACATGCAGGATGCAGTGGCGCTGGAAAATGATACATGGCCACCATGCAGGCTACGTTTATGTGATGTGCGACTCTCGTATGTGAGAGGAATAAGCAATGAGACATCGTCCGCCGCACCTCAACTTCAATGATGTGCTCGCCCCCGGTTGTGAGAGCTGGATAGTCAGATAGTGATAGCGGGTCTATCATGGCTTTCCCCTGGAACATCAACTTCGTCCTTGCGGCTGGCAGGTTGTCTTGCTCTTGCAGCAACGCTTTGAGGTATCCGACTTGATGTCCGGCTTTCACCTGTGAAACATCTCGATTAAATAGCACGAGCCAGATGGCTGGAAGAATGGAAGTGGTTGCTTCACTTAGACATGCGGGTATCTCCCTAGGTCCTGCGGAGATGCCACGACGAACGACGAGGGTCCACGGTGCAGAACGTCCGAAATAACTCGTCTACCTCTTAGTAATATCACTATATATAAATACGCTATGTACATACGTCACTATATGTAACGCCGCTTAGGCCACCGCTGTAAGATTCGCTTCGAGTTTACGTTGTGGGAATGGCGCGCTTCCGGCATCCGGCACGCCGCCCGTCGCATGAAGACTCTGGTAATTGGCAATGAGCAAGGGATCTTATCAAGAATGAACATCAACAGCGTATATAACGCTCCATTACGTTGATGTGTGGAAGACACAGCAACTTGGACACCAATCAATTATGATCGGGGTGCAATTCTATGACGGCATCCGATACATTGTCAAGTTTGAACCCCGTACATTGAATACATATCAGTTGAATACCATGCGTAACAATTCGACTGTGGATTCCGAATTCCAACAGCTTAACAACAGCAGGTCTCTTCGGTGAAGCTGCACGCACGACCATACACGAATCCATCACTGCTCCCATGGGAGTAAAGGCGAATAAATATCTTTTCGAGAAGGAGGTTCAGATTCTTTTGGACACGGCGATGCAGCAGACTCCCATGCACGCACACGAAGTGAGCAAACGCACGCAGCGTAGTATACAGATACTGAAAACCGCACGCCCAAAGTTCACACCTCTACACGCTTGTCGCTGCCACAAGGAAGCTTCAGTAACACCTGTAATCAAAGCGATGATCAGAAATGTGCAGGCAGTGAGTGAATGGCATGCAATCTGGGGCTGCAGCACGGCTCACTCAAACCAAATGCAGATGTCTGCACACCGCTCTGCTCAACACACCTGCACAGTTCCACCTTCTTCTGCCTCTTGCTCCTCACGTTTTTGGTCTGCAAATTGTTTTCGAGTCTGTCCAAGGTCGGTCGTGGGGATGTTACTAGAGTGCGTCATGCTGGACATGATGATGCCCGTCGTTCATGAAATCGCGCTATCGCTTGCAGAGCATCACGAATTCATAACAGTCAGATATATGCGCAATGTAGCATACTCCATGGGATCAAGAGAGCCTGGGGCTCGTGCAAGTTTGATGTATTCCGGGCTCGTGACGCTATCGCTCTTGTTCGGAAGATATCAACCAAGAAGACGCTGGGCAAAAGCAAGACATTTGCACCGCTCGCAGGCCCCCCTCCACGGCAAGTAACCCTACCGAGGCGGCATTTCATCTTGAAGAGCACTGACAATCCAGTGGGCCGTTCCAGTCTAAGTGGCAGTAAGCATTGGCTGTCGTCGCGCCACCAAAGATGCAAGCAGGGCCACAAGCAGGCCAACAAGGTCAGCACGCAGCATTGGAGTCCGCTTCACAGCGCTTGCTTTCAAGGACATTGATACAGTACAACGTAGCGACTGGAAGCGTAGAGGCGTCAAACACAGTACAGACATTTACAGTCATCGCCCGGGTCGTCTAATACGACTTCACGATGCTAAATATTGGTGATGCTACTCAGAATAGACACGAACTCGTGGGCCTAACAACAGAACGCTGTATGCAAAGCGTCACACATTGCGTCACCCATCTGGCTACTCCCACAACCATGTGCGATTCATTAAATCCCTCAAGAGTACGATATCGACCCTGCCTTGAACGGCAAGCGCGTTGGACTCCACCTGCTAAGAACTACACACGTGCAGACGGCTCACGGGCGGCTCAGAGTAAGAGCAAGCGGTCAATATTCGGGAGGGCTGGGGTTGACACGCTAGTGGGGCGAAACCGTCGCCACGCAGGCTGCTTCGTCACAATGACTCAGCCAACCAGTCATCAAGGCAGCACTTGCTCTCCGGCATGCCCTTGCGTCCGCAAACAGCCAGGGCGAAAGGGTGCTGCGCTTCCCGTTAATCGGCCTTAACAGCGTTGAAGATTGCGTATACAAAGGCGAAGGAAGCAGCGAAGCCAACGGTGCCCCATACAGATGTGTACAGCGAGGATGATGACGGTCATGTACGCAAGGTACAGAAGGATGCTGAGGCCATGCATCGCAGTAAGGGTGTTGAAAAGGAACAGAAGGGCGTAGAAGAAGAGATAGGCTGCCACGGAACCTCCGCGGTGGAACGAGGCCCACCACCACTGGTAGTCCTCCGCACAAAGTTGCACATATCTGCACAGAGTGATGCCAGAAGTGAGAACGCAACTGCAGCTGTAGGCAGTCCTCACTAGTCGTTGGGCAAACAGTTGGACATAGCTCCTCATGAGATGCAACGGCACAAAAATGGATCGAGATGAGGTGTGTTGTTGTTGGATTGCGGTGACTGGACAGATCGCGGCATTTCCAAGAGGTATACAACTACAACTTCGGTCGTGGAATCGCAGCTTCAGGTTGGCCGCATCGCTTGGACACTTTGCCCTTCCTCTCATTGGGTTGGCCTGACACCGAAGACACAATGCACCTCACTCCAAATTGACTCCCACAAGGCTTTCCCAGCAAATGCTGATGTGCAATACGGCAATCGGTGTCGTGACATGGAGCATTTGGTGGTGAATTCGGAGGAAACAGAGGCGTACGTGCACAGGATGGACACTTCGAGTGTGATGATGATGGTGAGGAAGCCGACGATGAAGAGGAACCCAAAGAGGTAGTAGAAGTACCCTTGCCACATGGAGGTCATCGCGAAGTAGAGCTCAATGAAGAGAGTACAGAACGGCAGGATACCTGCGGCAATGTACAGCAGGTAGGGGTTGGAGGGGGTGGGGGGGGGGGGGATCTGGCGCGGGATTTGGTGCGTGCGGGAGGGGAAGTGGAGGAGAGGGGTCTTGAATGCAAGGAACCCACCCACGTAGGTGAGCGGAATGGAGACGACGAACCAGATGGCCAGGAGGGAGAAGTACATGGTGAATGGGATGGCGCCCGTCGTGCCTGTGGAGCTGATGATGATGTTCATGAACGTGAGCACCGCCATTGTGATTCCTGCATGGAGGCGCACGGAGTTGGCTGACTAAAACAATGTCTACTATCTTGCAATAGCCTGTTCTGCTGTGTACATGTCGACCTGTTGAGCTGCCATGAACCAGACTTCACATCGAAACGCTACAAAAATGCACGAGCCGGGGTTTGCTCCAGAGTACAAAGTCCATCCAGAGCTTCGCCACGTTGGACTTCGGACCCAATTCCTGTTGAAAAATTCAACATTTCTCAGGCTTGTGATTGGACCGCAAATCACACGGTCTGGCGAAGCGCTGAGTCTATCAAGCAGAATCTCTGTGTGACGCATGCCTGTCGCTACCTCACTTGGTTCATGTCACGACCTGCAGTCACTTGGTGCATGCCTGCCTCCATTAGTGACACACGCTCCAACAACGTGTGCTTGCACGTGGCATGTAGAATGGGTGGGTGTACTCTACTGTCTCTCTGTAGACGGTTTCTACATCCGGATGCCTTGACCGGTCCGACCGTACTGAAGGCTCCCAAACAGGACGAAACATGTAGGAACACCAAAAGCGCAAAAGTGCTATATGTAATACCAGCAATGCGGTGTTCTTTAAGAAGCAACGACTATGCCCACAGCTGTCGTTTTCACCGCTCCAGGTACCCTGTGGACCCAAGCAATGTGATCATTAGGCACAGTAGATGGCAATGATGACGTGATAATCGCCAAAAAAAAAACTTGGCTATTTTGTCCTAATTTTAATTTTGTTGGCTAATAAGCTTGCTTGTCATCCAGCACATTTGTCACGCAGCTGCTGCCGTCGCTGTGTGTCACATGACGTACAGCAGCAGTCGAAGGTGAGCGAACCTGGGAAGTAGCAAGCGGTTTTGAGGCAGATGCCGGTCCAGCCAGTGTACGAGCGCTGCAGGTTACCCCAGAGGAGGACGGCTGCAAAGCCAGAGGTGATGGCAAGGAGCAAGTAGAGCACGATTGCCGATGTGAGCAAGGCTCCTCGAGAGGCTGGCGAGAGGAAGCCCACCGCTGCCAGCATGAGAGTGACGACACCTGCGAAAACACCCAGCAGTCAAATTGCAGTCGCAGCTCAGCACAGTTGTTAGCAAACAAACCAAGACCGCACTGGATTCGGCTCGTTGCTTGCAGAGAACGTGTGCGATAGATCTGATGACCATCCGCATGCATGCATGCATCTCTCAACGTCCCGTCAGCGTAAGAACTTGTTTGTAAGATGTGGATGAAACACAATCTGATGAGGTCGGGCCAGTATTTGCTGAATGAGCTTTGCCTTGCGTACATCACACAGCTCTCATCACGGGGCATGATGAGAGTTACAGTGAGTGCTGTTCCATACAGAGCACCCTACCCAGGAGATGCACTCCCATCTGCTGTCACTGACCACCTCGAGAACGATTCCCCTCAGCTTTGGTATCTGTTCCCATCATCCATCACGCTTGTATGTAGCCCAAACCATTGACGTTAGGTACCGACCACAGAGCTGTATAGGCACTGACTCCACGGTTTCTCAATCTGGAACCTTAGCGATCAAGCTCTCGGATTGAATGGAGATGTTAGGGCAACATGCTCCCCTGCTGTGCTTCTAATTTGATTGATTAGATAGCGTGGACTAACAAAGCAGCGCTCCCATGCCAGGGGTACACTCTACAAGCCAGCACGTGAGGCAGGGGCAAACACATTCAAAGGCCCATGCGACCTCAGAGCCTGGGCACACACAAACAATATACGCGCCAAACAAGGCAGCCTGAAACAACTGACCAACTGTCCAAGGCGCTCCCCGCCCTGTCAACACTACAACCACAAACAAGACGAGCATGTCGCTGAGTGACCAACCTCCGCGCGCCCCCCCCCCCCTCTTTCATGTATGAGTAATCAAAACTGATGTTCAAATCTGTGTGCTAAAAGGTCATTGTTCCGTTGCGAGTGTGGGTTTGTGTAACTTCTGTGCCGTATGAGAAGTTCTGTCTCTATGTAACAAAGTATTGCAAATTGAGATCAAATTGAAGGTAAAACCTCCGTCCGCACCCCCCATGTGTGCAATGTTAAGACTGTGCCCATTGCTCCTAGTGCAGCATGCACCCAGCTCTGAGCAGGAGCCGCACCTGTGCAGAAGATCTGAACGCCCGTGCCGACCTGCACGGCGAGGCCCTGAGGGTCGACAGGCATCCGGAACACATCGCCGCTGACCAGCTTCCAGCCCGACTCCTCCTTCGCGTCGCTGCTGCTGCCATCCACGAGGATTTCCTCGTACTTGGCGAGATCGCGGCGGACAGTCCGCATGAAGATCACCGCAACGATCACGGACATCACCAACACAACGAGGAGCGAGTTGAGGATCGAAAACCAGTGAACGCGGCCGCCCGGCATGCGGAGGTAGGCGTCCCAACGCGACGCCCACTCGACGTCGCTCGGCTCAAAGTACACGTCGTACGTGTAAATGATGTCCTGGCCCTCGGCAATGACCTGGGGGGGCGGGTTGTCGAGTGCTCCGAGAGGCTTGCATGGCACGTCGGTGACTTTGTCGCCGTAGGTGCGTTTGATCGAGCAAGGCATCACCTCGAAGCCAACCACCATCCACATCTCCTGAGCTTCAGAGTCTGAAGCGGAGCTCGCTTCTGTGGCCGTTTCAGCTGCCTTCTTGCTCGCTTTCTTGTCGGCGGCGAGTTCTCGGGAGGCGCGAGCCCGAAGCGCGCTGACGACTTCGTTGGGAGTGCCCTCAGGCCAGGAGAGCAGCTTACGGGCTGCGAGGTCAAGGTTCTCATAGCGGTTTTTTGCGGCACGGGTGAACTCGCCATGCGTTTTGTGGATGAGCACGTTGAAGACGAGGTGGTTGAAGATGTAGTACTTCTCGCCGTCGGTGTAGCCAAGTTCGAAGCCAGGGCGCACGTTTGTCGGGCCCTTCTCAAGGTCGTAAGTCGTGATGGGAAGGTTGTCGAGAACCATGCGCACGCGATACCGGTTCTGAATCTTGTGCTTCAGGTTCTGCATGTCGCGTGGTGTGGTTGCTTTCGTGTACTCTTGCAGCGGAGACTAACGCTCATGACAGCTCAGCAACAGCCCAGGAGCTCAGCTCTTGACCGTATGAATTGCGGGTCTAGATGTCCAAAATGCATGCATTTTTGGGACACAAACGGGAGTTGAATCAATCCAGCAAAGCACTTCGGGAGCTGACGATGCTGTCAACCCCAATGCACAAAACCTCACGTCTGTGCAGGTCAAACCCTGGTCGTTAGCGACAGGGATGCAACATGTGCGAGGGAGTGTCTCGTGAGCTGCAAAAGCCAACTAGAGCCAACCTTAAATATACCGGGCTTGCATTCGGCATATCATGATGGATACCAAATTTGTCAGAAAACGCCATTGACGCACCTCGGCTTGCTTCATGCTCAACGCCCCAGCGCTGCCTTTTTCACAAACTGCCTGAGCCGTGGCCTCAACCTGCACGCGCGACCTCAGTCAACGCAAGCATGCTTTCCAGCAGAGAAAACAATCCTGCAGTTTCAGCAGCCCAGCACGCCAAAAGTGGACAAGGAGCGCTACTCAGGTGGCAATGCAATAGCAAAGCAGGCAGAAGCCCCCTGAACAGTTGAGAATCACCATCAGCAATGCACCTTTCTCAGGAGGCATTGCTTCAACACAGAGCTCAGACGCCTCAGACGCGCCACCCGCCCCCCCCCCCCACCATTCAGTGCGAATACTGAGCGTTCACGCGACGTAGCAGCATGCAATTGGAAAGCGCAGATTCCCAAATTATACTTGGAGTTGCCAATGTCCAACAGCATGCGGTGATAATGTAAAGCGGAACATCATCATCAGGGCACTCACTTGCATCTTGAAGACGTATGGCGAGTTGTACATCTTTAGCCCGGAGAGGATTGTCCCGGGGTTGACGGACGACGTGGAGCGCTTGACACCCTCCTTCGGTGTGCAGAACGGCAGGGAGTAGTAATCATATGGGAGCTCCGTGTCAAACGAGCTCAGAGAATTCACCTCAACTGCAAAGACAAGAGCCGTTCATTGCAGTTACATTTACTCATTTGCAGTTACATTTATTTAATACAATTAGATTTTATCTGTCCTTTAGCTTTTGGCCTTCGCACAACTTTTTATTTTGGTTTTTCCATCTCTGCCCTTTTCAAGCTGTTGTTACATATACGACAGTTAGTCGCATTGAATGGGTGTCACAAGTGGACCATGTTCAGTGCAGCACGACATGTCTCTCCTGGAATACTTGGATGCTGACTTGACATGGGTGACTCGAGGGCTTCCACTAAAGATTCGGGATAATCTTTATTTGAGTTCACATAAAACAGGATCGCCGGTTAAAACAGGATAGATTCGGGATAATCTTCATTGGAGTACGTGAGTGAGGAACATGGTGGAGTGCAAGTAGCTGTGAAATGAGAGCCTGCTGCGTTACAGTGAAACTGCTGCAATGTCGCTGTGTATCTGTAGTCGGGGCGAGCCATGGTCCGTCCTATGTATGGTTCTGCCTACCGAATGCAATTTCTGGGCAAATTGCTTATGGAACACTTTATCACACGCGTGGGTTGACATGGCAAGATCTACCGGACCTGCTCCTATTTGACACGATAGGGCTTGAAGCAGGGAGAAACATCGCCAAGCATGTGGGAACCAGTGGCAACTAACACCAGATGCATCGTCATCAAAAGAAGAAAAGATGCATGACAAACAAACGAGGCGAAAAAGTGCACAGGCATGCACATGTTCGTTGTATCGCAACACACAATCCCCGAACGTGGCATAGGTGGCCTATGCCACACTACCTCGCTGTGAGAGCGCGCCAAACGTTTGCTTACTTCCATGCTCACCTCTTCGTAACAAATCTCATAATGCCATCACCTTGCGGAAGGCGCGTTGCTTGACGCAAGCCTGGCGTAGTTGATACCCCAGCTTGCATCCATGTCTAGTGAGGATGCAACATGCAGTGTGCCATGTTTGGGACGGAAAGGCGCGGTTACGGCTTGCATGTCAAACAAAGTAAGATCAACGAACTGTTACGAGCACCGAATGGTTGTGAGCGCGGACTGTACAGAACGACTAGAACTTGTCCAGGGTTTGACCGCAACGTCCGCAGCATCTTCCTGTTGTCAGAAGCCCAGGTCCTGACGAGAGGCGTCTGTCAAGGCTCATCATTCAAATTTTAGCGATCGTTAGCCCGGCGAGGTCCACAGAAACATGGACCAGCATGACGCTGTTTGTGACAGGTCCAACCAACTAATGCAGCGCGTAAAATCCAACAGGTAATGCCGTGGAGTCGCTGTCATGGATTTGACATGCATGAAGTAATCTGGACGATACATGGTCTGTGAGCTAGCGCAAGCAAATGATACCACGTCGTGCGTCGACAACGTCGATACACAACGACTCTGAGGCTTCCAAGTCAAAGTGTCAAGCACATGACATGCTGTAGCGGTTATTACATTACAGCAGCGCGCGCGTGAGGTGCAGGGCTGGTCCTCGGCTTCAGCGAATTCCGAACCGAACGCTACATCAACACCTGCACAGCTGAGTGCTATCTAAGAGGTCGAGTGCATGCGCCATATACCTACCCTCGCACTATATGCAACAATACTTACAGTTTTCACGCATATTTCAGGCGAGGCTGCCCTGCTGCGGCCTAGATAGTCATGGTCCTTACCTGGCAAGTCTTCCTTTACCGCGAACTCTCTGGGATATGTTCCGGGAATATAATAAGCGCTGCACGATGCCAACATGCACAGCATCAATCCCAGTAGACTCGTGTTTACCCGTGTACCTGCCATGATGGCGTTCGTGCGGCCAGTCCGCACTGGCATCCTACACTGACCCCCTGAGTGGATGCAGCAAATAGCACGGCACCCTGAGAGTGCAGGCTCACTGAACGTGCCAGTAAGTTGTACAGTAAGAGTACTTCAGCAACCCTAATCCAACGCCTAATGTGCCCGTAAAAAAACCGTTTGTACTTAATTACACGAGAAGCCAAGAAAACAATGTTCACGCCGTTGTATGCGGCACTACTTCCCGCACCTATCGGATAGTGCGTTGAAACACGATTCTGTTCTAACGTGTGTTCTCTTGCCTCGAATACTGTTTTTGACCTCGTTTTTGACTCCCGCGTCATGAGAGGGGAAACGGATGACTGTTGTGACTGGTCCTACCACGTGGCACGTGACCTTGTCCCTGCCGCCAAATGCACGCATGAACAAGCGGTGGGAAAGCTTTCGAGGCAGAATGCTCACCAGGGATGTTCTTTCTGACATCCCGAGAAGCACTGCTTTCAGAAGACTAAAATTGGTGTCGTCATTTGAGGACAGTGCGCCCACCGTCTGAGGCGTTGTGTTGCACCCTGTTGGAACTCTGCAAGTTCTAGTGTTGCCATGCCTGTCTCTCTTCCGCGCCAATTGGGCGCAGCTCGAGTATTTTCACAAGCACCTATTAGAGCTCGTCCAGTTCGCACGAATGTACCTGTCCAGGCTTCTGCAGCAGCGGGAATGGTGCTACGCATCAAGCTCAAGGCTTACCACGTGCCACTGCTTGATCAGGCCGTAACTCAGATTCGTGATGCCGTGGACTCCACTGGAGCAGCCTGCGGAGGGACAGTACCTTTGCCAACACGTAGGCGCATTTATTGTGTACTTCGATCTCCTCATGTCAACAAGGACTCCCGCGAGCACTTCGAGATCCGTACTCACTCGCGCCTACTTCATGTCAAGAACGTTACACGCGAAGCCGTGGATGCCCTGATGAGCATCAGCCTTCCAGCAGGAGTAGATTGCAATGTGAAGATTTGAGCACAGCAGGACTAGCCTGAGCAACCAAGGTAACGGGTTGCTGCCACCTTGCAGCCAGGCGACAGCTGCTCTTACCAGACCATGTCATTTCCCATTGCATTTGGCGTTCAAGATTGTCCAGTATGCTATTGCTAATGCATACTTACCAGCAGTTGCATCATGCTCTCCAATGGTGCACCGCACACAAGCTAGCCACTTGGATGCACGCCTCAAATGGTTGTATCAAGCAATCAGCGAATTCAGGCCCATTGTATGCAATGATATCTCAGGTGATAACTACGGATTTTGACTGCCTATCGCAGCCCTGTTCTATCATTTTGGACGCTTTGTGTGTGACAGTGCAACCTCTAGGCCAGTGAATATGTCTCGACAATCTGCAGGCTATCATCGAGCTGTGTGTAATGAACCCCGGCATCCAAATACATCGTTGTACCATTGACATTTTGTCCCTTCTGGATGCTTCAGACATTGCATTGGGATGCAGTGTAGTTGATGGTTATGCCCATCTGAGCAATGCATAAGGCCGTGATAGTGTCATGCAGTCATCATACATCGTATCAGTTCAAGTTGCTCGCAGCTTGAATGGGACATTTGTCATGTCTTAACGCATTGGAACCCTGTTTCCTGCACGACAAGGCCTCGCTGTGGTGTTTATGACCATCAACGTGCGCACTGTTTGCCTCCTCGGCGAGGAAATTGGATGAAGGCAATGTTCCGTGGGAGCAAGTTTCTTCTCAAAATGGCACTTACGTCAGTAAACCATGCCCTTAATCCGCTATCTGAAGTGGAAGAAGCATCAATTGTAGCCCCATCAGTGTGTGCCCGTAAGAGCTATGAACATACACTATTGGGCGTCCTGCCCAGAAGGAGTTATTGGGATCTACCGGCGAGCGGTCATGAAAGTTGCAAACTGTGGAACGTTCCGTGCTTGCATACTTGCAGTATCTATGGCCTCCCCAAAAAGGGGCAACCCTCATTGCCTGCGTTGAGATGTCATGGATGGCAGCTGGTGCCAAGTGCACACGAATGATTTCCCAGGCTATCCGAGTGGAAAGCCAAGTTTGAGTTCAGGATCCAGAAGAACGTCGTAGAAAGGAAGAGATACGCCAGCCCAAAAAGGCGGTGTTGACAACGGGCGAGACAGCCAAAGCTGATCTCGCGGCGAACATGGAAGATTGCAGCACTCAACAGAGAGCGCACAGGACTAGGGGGGTTGCTTAGAGAAGGAGTCAAAGGCAGGCCCCAAGATACTGCTATCGACGAGAGACAGGAAAGCAAAAGAAAGGGCGGAGGCACCAAAGCAGGCTAGTAAACTCGGGCGTAAACTTGCTGAGCACCAGGGTAAAGGGTAAGCACAAGACTGGAACGAAGTCCATAGAAGAACATTGTACAAAGGCGTGGCCATAGCTGCAGAAAAATGAGTTCTTGCGCTTGATACCCGACGAGGTCATTTTAGAAGCGTGCGAGGTTCCCCGGGCCACGACTTGGGCCACAAGCACGCCTGCACCGCAAGTCAGCCGTGCACTTGACAGCTCAAGCATCCAAGGCGGCGCTGGGAACTGGCAAGGCGCCATTCGCAATCAAATTCCAAGCAAGGGATCCCGTGCAACATGTAGCCGTTCAAGCCGGTTCAGCGGATTCCACTCACCGCCCAGTAATACCCAACGCACTCAAAATTCCACGGGCCGTGTCACAGCGGCAAGATGAGCGTGCATCCAGTTTCATGTACGACCACATTGCCTGTTATATTTCCACCCGGCCACCTGCAAGCGACCCGAACACACGTAGGTGGACGCGTCTGCATGACAGTGAGTAGCGCAAACAGAAACACTGGCGACGTGAAAATTTTGAAGATTCTGAAATACCGGCATGGAGCAAGAGAGCCAAGGGCTTTCAGGCGCATTGCCAAACTCCAGCTCCTATCAGCTATCTCGGGATGCGTCGCCCTGTCATGCTGCGTTTCAAAAAATCCCATCATGGGCACCATGCCCTAATACTCAGGCATCATGGCGAGAGCGGTATAACCTTCAAAGGAAGTCATATTGCAAGCCTAACGTCTAGCCACATTAAACCTGACTCGCTCTCGCTAAAAACTGCTGTTTGAACTTTCACTTCACAATGTTTGAAGCTCGCTTGGTGCAGGGAAACCTGCTTAAGAAGGTGATTGAAGCAATCAAAGACCTCGTCACCGATGCCAATTTCGACTGCACGGAGACCGAGTTCTGCTTACAGGCGATGGACTCTTCCCATGTTTCGCTCGTGTCCCTCCAGCTGCAGAGCGATGGCTTCGAGCATTACCGATGCGACAAGCCATTCAGCATGGGTACGTTGACATTGATGCTATCATGTCACCTGGAAACATTATGCTGCTTGCCTGCCTGCGTCGAGTACCATCAGTGCGGAGATCGGTTCAAGTCGAGCGCGCCCCGCCTTGAAGCAAACGCGAAGGCGAGAATGAGGAGACATTGTTTGAGTTGTCATCATGATGCAGGTATCAACTTGGCAAGCATGTTGAAAATGCTCAAGTGTGCTGGCAACGACGACATCGTAACTCTATCTTCACAAGAGGCCGTTGACAAGGTCACGTTCGTATTCGAAAGTCCAAGTACGTCTACGCTCTTCTTTAGAGATATGTCTTGCTGCATTCTTGACAAGGTGAGGCATGCTGGGCTATGGATGACCCTCGTTGTGTGGTTCATATGGCTTGCAACCATTGTCCCTGCACGCGCATGGCATGCTGGTTTGCTCTGGTGATTGCACAGCTATTGGTGGCATTCTCGTTTTGCCTGTTTCATGAAGCTGCCTTTGCCATACTTGCGAGGTTAGTTACATCGTTCCTCTGGAGCCATGCCTGGTTTGTAATTCAAATTTCGTACCCTTGAATTGAACAAAGGCACAAGAGACGTCATTACGAAGCTGCACCATCCCAAAAGTCTCAGCTTTTTCAAACTCCGAATCATTGCTTTGGCATGCTGGCAAATGGCCCTGCTGCCGACCTTTTTGTTGACGCCTCTTGCAAATAATGCATTTACGACAGCCCGTTGCTTTGCAGACCACGACCGGATCTCCGACTTCGAGCTGAAGCTTATGGACATCGATAGTGAACATCTCGGCATTCCAGACACAGAATACTCCGCAGTGGTTAAAATGCCTTCCGGCGAGTTTGCGCGCATCTGCAAGGACCTGGCCACCATTGGCGACACAGGTGAGGCTGATGCTGAACGTTGCGCCTCGGCGTTTTTCCAAAAAGACCCGCGTCTTGCATGTCCTTCAGCATATTGGCCAAAAGGGCGTAAACTGACCTTGCTGCTTCTATCATCATCTCCTTGTATCAGACGTTTGGAGGCCATCCTGACGGTCCACCTTCATGTTCCAAACAGTCCACATGTCAAAACATGTCAAAACATGTTCCAAAACAGTCCAAAACAGCACAAGCAGCCGTGTTTGATGGATCCACCGTGCTTATTTTACAGCGTGCTACCCTCCACCGACCGCATACCTGGTGTCAAGATGTCACAGCTGCATCCAAATGCCTGGTGCCATGCATTCTGATGTGTCCCCCGTGTTTGCAGTCACCATTTGTGTCACCAAGGACGGGGTCAAGTTCACCACAAACGGAGACATCGGCTCTGCTAATGTTACAGTCAGGCACACTTCTGGCGTGGATGTCAAGGTGAGTTTGCTTTGTCCCCCTCTTTCAGCCGAAATGCAATCTAATTGGTACAACCTAATTGAGGTGAATTCTCGAAAAGTGGCTGTAAAACCTGGAGAAGAGTGTTGTGTCTCTGTCACGGAACGTGTTTCCATTCGGTGGGAAAAGGATAATTGTGCAAGTACAGAGTGCAGGTGTCCATGGAAGGCCACACATGGCGATCACACGAGTACGTGAAATCAGCATTTCGTATTGTGCAATTTTCTGTTAACCCTCTTAAGACACTTGCAGCGTGAACCTGTGAACTAGTTGGGCACATGAAAGTCTTTGTTACCCGCAGTGGGTCAGGGGGTCCTACCTCAGTGCCTGAAAGTGACACCTTGTCGAATTACCCTCGAATGCATCGTCTGGGGGGTCGCTCGGGTCGTGCGAACCCTTACTCACTCCAGGCCGCCATCAGTTGGGCATCACCTTGATTTCCTGGCACACCTACCTCAGCTGAAGGCTCCCACAATAGATTGAAGTAGCAATAAATTATATGTACGGGTGAAGCATTTGCTGCGATGGTGGCTGGATGTGGGCTTTAACGACCTATTCTATCGTGAGATACTGCATTCTAATTCAGGTGGGTCCAAAGCCGGGGGTGGGCGATTTCAGCCAGCTTTTGGCCCCCCCTCCCCCTCGGAAACACCGACCGCTGGTCAACCTTGCGGGTTGAGGGTGTCTGCCCCCCTGATCTACCGCGTCTCAGAGTGTTTCACCAGTATGTAGACGAGGTCTGTGCAGCAGTTTACTTCACTTTTGTCTGCGGAGTGTGTGGTCTGTTTCAATGTCATGCATCTCACACAGTGTGGTGCCTTGCAGGAGGAGGAGCAAACCACCATCGATCTCCAGGAGCCAGTCACCCTCACGTTTGCATTGCGGTACCTCAACTCCTTTGCCAAGGCCACCCCTCTTTCCACACGAGTCAGCCTGAGCTTGTCTCAGAACCTTCCGATCGTTGTGGACTACCCGATCGCCGACATGGGCCATGTCTGCTTCTACCTGGCCCCCAAAATTGATGACGAGATGGATGAGGGTGCTGAGAGCTGAGCTGGCACCAGAGCTCACTTATGCCAAGGTGATTGTCGTTGCTCTCTATGAGCACAACAACACCACTGCTATGTCATGGCGTGTGGCACCTGCTCGTCTGCACACGTAGACTGGCTTGTCTCTTTTCTGCCTCGTCCCTCCGACTCCCAAGTCGGAGTTTCTGGGACTGTGGACTCACTCTGCTGCAGATTGGGGAAAAATGCCAGATCTGGGGGCCCTGTTGGTCTCGAGAGGATGCTTTCACCACTGTGTTTGTCACAAGCAGTGAATGCATAGACA
Organism: Nuphar pumila; assembly: GCF_984573655.1. Lineage (NCBI taxonomy): Eukaryota > Viridiplantae > Streptophyta > Magnoliopsida > Nymphaeales > Nymphaeaceae > Nuphar > Nuphar pumila. The sequence continues at coordinate 14,156 of NW_028323636.1, read as the reverse complement.
TAGGGCTGACTTTACTGACCCGTAATCATGTGTTTCTCACTTCAGGTCGCCCCTGTTCACATGGCGTCCTTGACTTTGCGTACACGTAATTTTCTTTTTATTCATGTACTTTTCTCCTTGTCCTGAAATTCTCCTCGAGCCTGGCAAGTGTAAGACAATGTGTTTGCTAGTCTGCTGGGTTGCGGTTGCTTATACATGCTTTCAGTGAGTGTCATGGGTGCCTGGAACTCAGCCCCCTCCTTATTTCTGCCGTGTCATGCAAGATGAGAGTTAATTTGCGAAGCGGACACGTCCTCTGCCAGTGAAAATCGTGTTTGATCCCCGCACAGCTCTGTGCACTGCCCTGCTTAGGTACAAATGTTTGAACAATATGCATCACCGTAAAAAAATGAGCCAACTACAAGGAACAAAGCTGTCCGGGACTCATCAAATATGGGAGGCAAAAATCTGTGCAGGATCGCCCAACACTGTGACACCACAACATCACATCTCGCCAACAACAGCATCGTCGGTGCCCTCGCTATTTGACACCAGGGGGGCATCAGGGTCACTCATCGACACCAACTCTGGTGTAATTTCTGCACACTCAGGTTCACTCTGGACAACTGCTTCTGCCACCATGTCAGGTTCACTCTGGACAACTGCTTCAGTCACCGTGTCAGGTTCACTCTGGGTGACTGCTTCTGCCACCGTGTCAGGTTCACTCGGGGTGACTGCTTCTGCTGATGCGTCAGGTGCACTTGGAGCAACTGCTTCCGGTGCATTGGGTACGCTGGCTGGCTCGGCTGCCTGCTCCGCCGGTGCATCAGGGACCACCTCAACAACGATGTCTTCCACAATCACCACCTGCAAGCCATCGCAGTGCAGAGTCTAAGCACCCACGTGCGTCTCACAGGCAGCCGTGGCTCCTCAATCCCAACAACTATGAGTATTGTTAAACAATGAGCCATGCCAGCATATGTTGAGGCAACCATACTTGCAGGCACGTGTGAATAACAACACCGACCGATGGCGCATGAATATCTCGCAATGGCTACCCAATACGAGATTGGCTTCTCACACATTTTGCACATCCCATGAAAGGCTTCAACCATGCATGCCCTTGTGATTTGCACTCACAGCTTGCATCAAGTCAGTAGTTTCTTGCTTTTTCGACATAGTTTTACCAGCCAGCATAGGGGTTAGGGGTTATGACATCCCCTCGGCACATGCTCTTGTGACTCATAAGTTCATAGAGGCCTGTGTTATCTATGTGTAATCTATTGCCCGCAAGGGGGCGGGAGAGTGAGTATGGCTGCTGTTGTTACAAACCGGTGATTTCTGGGCATCCTCTTGAAAATGGGTGCATGCATTCCACCTGCCTGCAACCTGTCTCCCTTGCCGGTGCTGTGCTTCACCAAAATGAGTTTCGGACCCCAGGCCTATCCCCAAAAAGCATGCATTTTCGGGCATCCGGACCCGCAATTCACAGGGTCTGGCAAGAAACAGAGTGCCGGCCGATGCTCCGCATCTTTTCGGCATGTGGGGGGGACGCAATTCCAGGAATAGATGAGGCTTCAACAGTCTCATTCATTTCTTTTTGCCTGTCTATGGGCAACGCAATGCTGCAAGTCAGACACGGCCAGTCATGGAGACGCCCTACGACCTGGCCCATCACCCAACAGCCATCTGCGTACCCGCTTGGAAGGATAACAGAACATCCCTTTCGTCCACCCAGTTGGCCGATGTATTCTTTCACAACCGTACCACACCCACATGAGCATTGGCAACTCCAAGTGCAACTTGGGATTTGAGCAGTGCAGGGAAGTTTCCCCATCAACCGAACATATACAGCGTTCCTGACAGCTAGTTTGCGATAGCGGAGCTGGTGATGCTCACCAGCCTTTACTGCGCAGTTGCCTCGTTGGATTACAGAAAAGAGCAGCGTCCCGCTAGACATTGTGATTTGCAGGTCCAGACGCCCCAAAATGCATGAATTTTCAGGACAGTACTGGGGTCGAGCCCCAATCTGACGAAGCATCAACCCAAAGAGTGGATTCAAGTCGAAATTGTAATGGCAAACAGAGGTCTACCGGAGATGCAGAGTGCAGCCGCGTACCTCAGGTGCTGTTCCGGAAGATTCCGCGGAGAGCTCAGGAGCAATCGCATCAACCGCGGCTTCCGGAACGGCAGCGTCCTTGAGCCCTGCAACTACGGCGCTCTCTGCCTCTTGCACAGGTTCCAGCCCACTCTCCACGGCAAAGTAGTCCTCTACGGCCTGAGTCACGAGGTCCTCTGTGTCAGACGAGGGCGCTGGGGGCTCCAGGTTCGCTGGGGGAGCGATGGTGGGCCCCTCAGCATCCAGCACTGGTGCCTGCTTTACCATGTCCTCAAGGAAGGAGGCTACGGAGGACTTCTCTTTGGCGGGTTTCGGTGCGCAGATGGCGGGAGGCGCTGGCATGCCCGTGATGCGTTCGTAGATCTCGCAGAAGCCCACTCCCTGGCGGACGACAACTGCATCGTAGTGTGGTCAGTCCGAGAAGTCCGCCGACAAAATCAACGCCGGTCGGATCATCCAACATCGTCTTCAAAGGTCATCTAACTGTAAAACGAGCGACGGAAGGGGTAGCATTGTTGACTTCCTAGATGCACTTGAAAGTAGCCCGTGCATCTGGCACAAGGGAATGCTGTGATGTGAACAGGTCAGCGATCCTGAAGGTGAGTGGAGAGACTCTGTCATGCACGGAAGGATGCATTTATTTGCAAGGCAAGCGAAGTTCCGAGAACGTGCGTTGTACCGACTTGCAGGGATATCGTATCCTTCAGGCGCGCACAATCTCGAAATACGGTGTGATAACGGTGATTGCCAGCCGAATAATGTATGCGCACGAATCCGCGCACCTGATCTGTGACGCTGTCGTGCTGGAATAGTCCTCTGGACCTGCAGGTTCATAGCACCATGTTTGAGCACTTGAAATGCTGTGGGTTAGGGTTTCAAACAGAGGCGAGCAGAAACATGGAGAGAAGCCACCAATGAAATACAAACCTGCTTGCAGATCACCGACGTTCATAAGCGTCTGCATAACAAACATTGTTCGTTCCAACCAGTGCAAGGGTAGTAACTTCGCAAGTCCTTGGAATCTACGCCTGTAAGAAGCCCGTCGCATGGAACAGAGGCTGACGCAAGCCGTTCTCTTGCGCGTAGGTGAACATGCCATAATAGTTTAGGAGAACATGACATCGTGACTGTCACACGGTGGCCCCATTAGCAATCCAGCTTTCATTGTGTGACAGCACGGCATCAAACACGGCTACACTCAGAATCATACCACTTTGGACACACCAAACGCGTAGTTTTTCATATTCGGTATCGAATGGTACAGAAATTTAACTGTCAAGCACGATTCTGGCCTGGAGAACTTTTGGTGCCCTGCCGACAGTCAAAGAAGTTAGAAACGCAATGGGAACACTGGTCTCTTTGTGTCCGAACAACGAATAGTAGCATGCACCCTGGCAATTCGTTTGACAGCATTGACCTTACGGCCTTCGTGACGGCATCCAAAATTATCGTGTGCGATTTGCGGTTTGGAGAAATCCGTTGCCAAGGTAGACCATCCAACGCAGCTGCAGACACGGGAGTGACAATTTCGAGCCCGCCACCCTGACTAAGTCCATGCTGGGAATCGTCAACCTCTCCTGTCAACTTGTTGCTGCAAGCGACAACATAAACATGCTACACAGACACGTTGCTGATTCAAACGCAAATGCACTGATCACTCAATCGTGCATGCCACACTAAACCAAATCAAGGCGAGGCTAGCAGCATTTGCGAACGTGCAAAGTGCAGAAGCCCCCACAAATTTGCACAGACTGTTCTGAACCTCTGGACACGAGTATCAACGCCACATTGATTATTATGCATGTCTGTTCTACCAAACCTTCAGACTGCAAACGGCAGCGCCCAAGCAACTTGACAGCAGCTCCACCAGCGATGCACATACCACCCGTTAACCATCTGTATCCTACCGGTCCAGACGCTCAATCCACTCGTGCCCCCCGCCCCCAACACGCAGCAACAATATAAACAACTCCGCCGGGAAGTACGCAAGACGTAGGAATACTCCCAGCGACGCTGACAAAAACATAGCCATGCAGTATTTCGTCAAATACAATTCCGTCATGACCTCCCCAAACCCCCCCACCCAGCCATTCAGGGACATGGCTTAAACGAGTCCGCCAGGCGGCAAGCCGGACATGGGGGCAATCCCAGGGGCGCTGACGTATCCGTAGTCATGCAGCGGCTCGTCCTCCAAAATTTCGTCATGGGCCTTGACAAAAGCGGGCAACAAGGGGCCCAGCTTCTTCTGCACAGCAATGCAAGCATGAGAATGCATACATGAGATACACTCAGCTTGGGCGCTCAGGCATTTATGCATACACTTGCCCAACGAGCCCCTCACACAAGGCTCATTTCCTGTGGCTTGATGCAAAGCACGTCAACATCCCACCCAAAGTACACATTGATACCTCACCCATGATGCATATATCAAATCCAGCAGTATTCATGGAGAACACCAACAGCTGGGACTGCGACGATTGCGATGAACGCGATATGAATGGTCAGCAGATATGTATCAGCCGATCACATTGGTACCAAATCAGAACAGACGCAGAGCGCAGGCAAACAAACACGCTTGCCTGCCAGCATGGAATGAAATGACAAGCGATGCTGCTTCATCACCTTGCACAGAGCGCTTGCATTTCCTGTTGAGAACAAAGATGCGGCCTTCGCATTTGAATTTGAACATCGTCAGGTCCAAGAAGTTGAAGTAGCCTGTACAAATGCCATGCGGACGAGGCCACAGTTGTCTGACGTGAGTTCTCAATACAAAAGCCCGCACATCACCGGGAGCCCGCACCTCGTCAACGAACTCCCAGAGGAACTCAAGCCTCGAAATAAACGAAACTTTTCCCCAGAGCCCGTGCGACATGAAGGGGCAAAGCACAGACATCGTCAGCCAGAGGCTCATGTCTGAGTGAAGAATGAAGAGCTTGTGGAGCTTGCGCTTGTACTTGAGAGCCAATCTGCACATCCACCATGCAGCAACCTAATCCACCCATCCAAGAAATCACCGAGAGAGTGATGAATCACCTCAGATGACAATATGAGCTGTCACTAATGATGATGTATGTTTTTATGTTTTATGTTTACACAAGTAGTAAATATGCCAGTGCAGGAAGCAGAGGTGCTGCCTACTGATCAGGTTGATAGGCAACACCTCCTTGACAACATTTGGAGTTGACACCTAATTCGGGGGAAAGCCACATATGTTGCAGCGCCGCACTCTGCAGTGCCTTGGAAGTGGGTGTGCATTGGCGGGCAACCACGTGGTCTTGCACCATATCTCTGTCAAGCTTGCCGTCTGTTCAGGCTCGTACTATGAGCGCCAGAAGCGGCAAGCTGTTTGCCCTTCCAAGCAGACTTCAAACCAAACTTACGAGTTTGTCGATCCCTCTCAGTATCACTGCAATGACTGCGATGAGCATTTGGGGGATGCTCACACAGGCTGTGTTCACTGCACTGTGGATTGTCCCAGCTTGTGGCCTAAAATAGACAAATTTCTTGAAGTGGTTGGAGGTCTTGGACCTCAAGGTAGGATATTGGCAAATATATTGGAATCTCTGTTGGGAGTTGATCTCTTGACAGCGGTTTTGAGTATGGGTTGCGACGACCTCCCAAAGGAATTGACCGTTTCTCGTCAGCCGTGGCTGAACTCCTTACTTGCAGGGTACAAGACGATGAAGAAGACATGTCAGGTCAGAATATGGTAAGTCAGGCTGGTCCAGGTACGCTTGCCTCAGATGAAGGTAATGGTAGCACTGATTGCCAAGTAGTTTTTGGAGTTGGCAATGTCCATGTGGACGCGGTAGTGTTGTAAAAAGATACATCATCGTCACAACATCAGCGCATCCACATGGACTCTTACCCTGCGCCGCTATGCAGCTTTCATTAACTAGCGGAGACCTTGTGTTGCATTGAAGCGTTTTGTAAAGCTCTTGCCAAAAAGGATGACCATGAAGGCACAAGTGCGAGTCAGGTGTGCCTTGCACCGCTTCAAGGCAGCTGTCATTTATAACGCCAGCTGTGATGATGGCCTTCACGGCCCTGAGATGTTACATTGGCACCGCATACTCTAAGCAGTAGCTCTGAAGTAAAAACCTGAGGCAAGCCTCGCGAGTTCCGCAATAAGGGCTAGCATGCAATCAGAGGGCAAGCAGGCGCATCACAAATGAGTCATGAGATCACTATCGCAGACTATCTATAAACAAGATTTCCCCAGTACAAGCACATACCGTATCGCCGCTAACTATTCAATCACGCTAATATTCAGACTTTGTCCGAATCCCGCAAACCTTTCAACCGTAAGTACAACAAATCGGGATTATTTATTATGATAGCCCCAAAAAATAGATAGTAAAAATTGCCATTTTTTGACCAAAAAATTTCTGGAGATTTAGTATGAAAATGTTTTTAACGGCCACTTTTTTGCGATTTCGATTAAATATTTGCAGCAGTACGGTATTAAAACATGACATTCGCTGTGACTCTGAACCTCAGGCGTGCTGAGTATGCAGGGTTAAAAGCAAGACTTGCAGATCCAGGCATTGCTTCAGATGAAAACGATGAATGCCTCTTTCTGAGCACTGGAAGATAGGTGAGAGCAATGCACCGCGATTCATGCACCTGTTTGGGCAGTTTGCATTACACATTACTCAATATCACACATTGCGAACCACAAGGGCAAGGAGAAGCACACCTTTCATATGACGAGCGAACCCACAAAGCCCCTGGGCTATTTTCCCAGTACGAAGAGTCTGTGTGAATGTAAACAATGCAAAACGGCTTCGTTACAACTTCGTCCAGCTTTGCGATAACGTAACGGTAGATGCGCTCCGAATCGACTATATTGGCTGGCAGCCTACGAGCTACGATGAGAATGACTGACCGTCCTTTCGTGTCCGAGCAACCCACAGATAAGAAGTGTGACTCCTCGAGGTCTGTGAAATCCTCCTGCGATGTGGTCACCAAATCCCGTCTGTAGAGCTGCTCGTTCTCCTGCACAAGTCCGGTTTCTTGAAAAGAGTGGATGATTCAGCCGGTTGAAACCACGTGCACACAAGGACCGTGGAATGGTTGCCATCGCCCCAGCAGTGCTTCGTCCGAAGGGACGTCCGAGCCCAGGTTCATCCGTGAAATTCGCATTTATTCAGGCATATGAAGCAAACTGCAACGTCTGGTGAAGCAACGCCCAAGCAATGAACCACACGGAGGAGTGTGCTTTCGGAGAGTCATGCAAGGAGAAGCAGAAGCAGAGGCTGTTGCGGAAGCCACATTGGTCGCGACAACTGGCGTTGACGCGCCCAAAGTGGTTGGTTGTTTCTGTTGTTTCAAGCCGCCGCACTCACGCTATTGCAAGCAACTGCACGAGCGGAGGGAAGGGCAGTGGTGCTCAAGACTGAACGAAATGAGTACCGACAAACATTCCTCGTGGCTACGATTTCGTTGCACTGTCTCAGAGATACTTGACTTGAACGTGCGATCTCAATCAAACAGCTGCAGCGTTTCAAGTACAAACTTGGCGGTTTGTCGGGAATCACGCCATGTTCCCTCTACCTTTGGAAGAGCCTGGTCTTGGTGACATCGTCAGCTGCAGACGGATTGGCTACGAAGAAGAGATGGACGTGCACACATGCATCTCATTTGTGCAAGGGCATTGCCGTGTGGTGCGGACTGCGCTACGTTTTGGCACGTGAAAGTGGGAGAGCGTCTGGAGCGGGAGTGCCGGTCCCGGCTACAGATGCTGTATGCCTGATATTTTCGAGGGCGCGAACGATGGGCCGTTTCGACCAGATTCTACCTTTAAGTAATTTGACACCAGGCCGACTTGTTGAGAGCCACATAACCGTTCCTGGCTATGAATGGGCACACCTCTTCGTAAGCGCTCAATTGGTACCCTTCCTGCAAAATATAGAGGCAATTGACACAGGCATACTTTCGGCAGCACTTCCTGCACTCCTGCTCCGCACCCCTGTAAACGAAGAACTGGGCACGGTAGGGAAAGCACAGGGCATAGCTCGAAAACGACTTTTGCACATTATTTCCAAACTGTCAGAAAGAAACAGTGTGACACGACGGACTGGCGGAACAGACGTGGCCAGTGACCGCATTCTTCACAAAGCACCAGCACCATGATTGCATCGGGTACATGAAGAATGCGCACATGTACAGCCGTAGGATCTTCATTAAATTCATATGTTTCTTCATTTTCCGTGCCTTCGGGAATAAACAAAGACTCGAGCCAATCGCCCCAGGTGCGCGATGTGCGGTGCTGAGCCTCTGGCTGAGGAGTCCCCGAACGAGGAGACCGTACACGAAGAGACATGCGGTTTCGTAACTAAAGGACAGCAGTTAAAGAATCAGTCCAATGCTGTAATTTCCATGCTTGGCGAAAATGAGACAAGTGTCACCTTTCGCTCGCTTCGTATTCGAATTTATCAATCCACAAACTGTCCAGAAACATGGCGTGGAGTGCACGTTTTGTGTGATGGTTGCTATTATTTGCGTCTTCAGCATTCGTGGGTCACATCTGTAGCTGGCAAAGAAAAATGATTGGTCTTGCTGGGACGGTGAATCAGATGTCGACGAACCGCTTACGCAAGCCCTTCGCCCGCAAGCATTTAGTCGTGTCACGAATGAACACGTCCAACTTCTCGCTCACTTGTCCAATACACTTTTCGACTGTTCGATTCCAGTCTCTACGCCAGCTCTCGACCTCCTGTCGCTGCCTGCCCATGACGCTGGGTGGATTGACGGAGATAAGCGGTCGTCGATTTGTTCGTCACGATGCCACATAGCCGGCACAACCCCGCATACTGGACCCTCGGCACTGTTCTGGAAGGCATGAAAGTGCCTCGCAAACACTTCACGAGACTGTCTAACAGTCAGTTTCAAGGAAGACGACTACGTCAAAAGCAATGTTTGAATTGAAATCATGACGGGGACGTGTATTGTGCACCTGACAACCTGCAGTGCCTGTGCCACAGCTCCACACCTCATATTAGTGGTCGTTGTCTTGGAAGTGACAGTTCATTGCGACACAAGGAACCACGGGGTCCATCAGCCCAGAAACATGCAGACCTTGAAGACGTACAGGCTTCGCGCTAGTAAGTTTGGATGCCCGAAGGCTTTTTCGACGCCCAGTACCTCGTTTAAGCACAAATTGCATCAGAGTTTCAACGCAGTTCATCGTCGTGATGTCCTCGGTGCTCTTGGAACCCTGACAACTGTGCGTGCAACGACGGGCATGGATACAGCGCCTTCAGGCAGCAGCCAGGATCTGCTAATTGTAGGACCGGGAGTTTTGGGCAGCTATTTGGGGAAGTTATGGAAGGACAAATACCCAGGGGCTGTCGTGATCGGCCAAACCAACACCACTAACAATCACGACATGTGCGCTCCTGACCTTTTTGCAAGCTTGAAGCCAGGGCATGTGCACTGGCACTGCACCCTGCGTCACACGTGACCAGCAGATCTTAAAGTAGTGGAACGTGGAACATGCATCGTGCCTGCTATAACGAAGCGATGCTACTACCCCAGCAATGCAACACCATGCCATATCTTCTCACACGGGCCTTCATACAAGCTGGGGTCATCCCGAATCACGATCTGTGCTGTAAGTTGTGTGTCAACACACAGATTCATTGTTCTGGGAGTAGTCAGTGAACCGGCACTTGCTCGTCCAAGTGCTGGGCCACAAGCCCGCCTCACCTGTCATTGCTATGGCGAGATGTCCAGGCCATGGAGCTGCTCTGTCGATTGGTGCAAACATACAAGAACTTTGCCGCTTGCTAGAGCCCCTGCTGAAGGCATGGCGCCCAGAGCCGATCAGAACAGCCAGGGCGAAGTCCAAACCCCGTAGAGTACAACTCTGGGATGGTGTGGCGGCAGAGGAGACATGCCACGAGATATCTCAGATGTATACCCGATCTATCAAATGCTGTACAGCACTTGATTCCCAAGTAATTCTTGGAGTTGTACTGTTTGGAGTTGCCAGGGTCCATGTGGATGTGGGAGCGATGTAAAAAGATGCATCTTCAACCTCAGTTTGAACATATATGCTGGCGCGCGCAGGCTCAGCAAGCTCGGCATCACGCCTCGTACGAAGGAGCAGGCAGGAGCCGACAAGTATCCGTTTGTAGTCTTCGCTGCACCGCCGTCGGGAAGCTCTGATTACGTTGCCGAGGTAAGCAGGTTTCTAGTGTCACGCCAGACCGTGTGATTTGCAGGCCCAGATGCCTGAAAATGCGTGATTTTGGGGGGCGGAATTGGAGGTGAACCCCCATTCTGACAAGGCACTGTTGGCTTCGCACTGAACGCCTGTGCACATGTGCAATCGCACAATGATGAAATTGATCTCTGGACTAGAAAACGCTAAACAATATCATCATTAGCAAGAGAGTCCATCAACCACAAGGAATTTTATCCCGACGAAATGTACCTGCGACATATCATGATGACCACACAATGATTCATCAGCAGCCAACGACAGTACGTACTTTTGTTACAAAAAACTCAGATTTAAACCCCGTCAATTTGCAGGAAACTCCATCCTTGACTGTGCATGCAACATAACATCACAACCACGATGGTGGCCTGAGGATTTGGCTGCAACACTATCGCATGGATATATTAGTCTATCTTTAATCAAGCTGTGATTGTGTGAGATTTACACACATGATCTCACACAATCACAGCTGGAGGGGCAGCCACCTCAATATATGCACTGACTTGGCGTTTGTATTGCTTACATCAGGAATCAATCAATCAATTGGGAACACGCCAAGTCTGTGAAGGGGCTCTTTGCCCGACATGGACGTGCCCAAAGGGCTTCGCTTGAATGGCTGGATAGCTGGTATCAGTCGTACCCTGACAAGTGGCATGCATGCAGGTCAAGAGCGCTTTGACCATGTGGGATGGGAAAGGTTCGTTCGTGTTCACGAGTAGTGGGGGGGTGATGGATGCTGACTCAGGTGACTGTGATGAGAGCACTCCCATCGTCAAGGTTGGCACAAACGAGAGGCAGGATAGGCTGCTGCTCAGCGAGGCTGCGGTGCTGGAGGGCGAGGGAAACGTCGTACGCTTTGTGGGCCTGTACCATGCTCGCAGGGGCGCTCACACTTTTTTTATGAGCCAGGGAAAGGTGGCGCGTTCCGGCGCGTACCTTGTCAACCTCATCCATTACGAGGACGCGGCCAGCATGACGCTTGCAGTGAGTTCCTTTCTGCTTTCTTGTCACCCAAGAAATGGCCGTTGCAGCAGCCCATGTCAGATAGAGTCGCGTTATTCAACCTGTTTGCAATGCCATTCTCATACCATTTGCATCATCAAAAAGGCCTGGACCTTTCCGCGTTTTCGCCTCTCGCAATGCATTCTGGTTTAGTTTGGAATTGCAATATGTCTCAAACAGGAATTGCTTTATATTTTCTTACACCGCTTTGGTGATGCCAAATGCAGCTTGATGAGGCTCAGCAAGTAGCCCTTTATGTGGCGTATGCAATAGCCAGCAACAAGTGCCGCAATCCGAGGAATCGTCCCAGCCCTCGGCAGGCATCTGAAGTTTGGGCAATCAGGGAACCTGTAAGGCCGGTCAAGGTGGTCAAAAGGTAGTAATCCTGCGTTCCCAAGTAGTCCTTGGGGTTGCCAATGTCCTTGTGGGTGCGGTAGTGTTGTAAAACGATACATCATCATCCTCACGGAACCGTCCTAACAAAGTCTACCAAAGTCTAACAAACTTATCCTGCATTCACAGATCCTTGAAGGCTGTGGCAGCGATGAGTTTTATCGCAGCCAGGTGTTCCTAGGCTCCGACGATACGCCGATTTCTTTCCAAGACATGATGACAGCGTGTGAGGAGTCGGATGGATTCGAGGGCACCGCGCCCGTCGAGTTCACAGGCACTGGAGGGCCGGATGGCAAGCGAGTTACCAGCAAGAAGAGCAAGGAGATATTGCAGTGGCAGCCGAAGTACTCTAGTTTTGCCGAGTTCATGAAGACCACCGGCGCAAAAGATTTCTACTCGCCGTGATGCTTGCTGTGCGGTTATTTGTGGTGCTAGGTTTGCTTTGTTGGAGAGCACTCTTCTGCTGTGTAGTTGTTTGACCTTGGGCACTCCAGTTTTGGTACAGCGCAGCGCTCGAGGGGCGTTTGGGCAAGGGTCCTCTTCTGTCCCAGTATGCTGAAACTGCAGCGAGCTTTGCCCGCATGATCGCTTGATCCAGCTCTGAGATTAATGGATGACACGTGAATGGCATGGATGCTTGGTAATTTGTTCAAGGTATCATTAAATGCACGCCCGTACGGTGTCAAGGTGCACATCATTTCATGCTGAGACGAGCCATGGCAAGGTGTTTAATGCAAGCCATTCACTTGGTACTCTCCTTTTTGCGTGGGATCCTATCTAGGTTCCGGATTGCTGTGCGTGTGGTGAATGTGTCAAACAGCTATTCGCTTAGAAGCTCTACCAGCTTTATTTCAGCCACTTACCTTGGAGGAAGAAGTGTATAGCACCATGCTGTATGTTGTGATGAACGTAAGAATACCAAAAAATGAGCGGATACCAACAAGGTCACGTGTATGCATTCGCTGCCAGGATCACATGGAGAAAGCAGTTCCGATGTTCAGGTACGAATATAAGAAAAGTACCCTGATGCCACGCTCTCAAAATACTCACCCCTGTGTTGGTAGTGTTGCGGCACAGGTTTGGTGACATCTAGTCAAGGTGTCTGCAATTGTCCAAAGCTCTGGCCACAAACGACATGATAGTTGGCGCGCGTATATACCATACATGGCTTGTTGGATAGCAAGCCGGGCTATCACCAACACAAGCTCACGGCATTACACACTTGAAACCGCATCAGCAGTTACAGAGCCCAGAGGACCACCCAAGGACAGGCAGCTGAGACCTCCGTGCCACTGAACTCGGCCTCGAGGGTATTTGGTCAAGTGCGTGCCGCTTGTAATCGTTGCAGGATGTCGGGACAGTCAAACCGAAGAGGGCGTACAATTCGGTTTGACCTCACCTCAAAAGGCATTTCAAGGCTTGACTTCACATCAAATCTTGGCATGCTTGTATTTGTTTCAAGCCAGATCCCGTGGCTGCCATGTCATGCTTCTCAGCATATGCGCTGTTCTTTAAAATTAGCTGGCATTTGCATGTTGAATGCATGCGGTGCAACACAAGTGCATGCCATGGGGTGCTCGTGGCAATCTACGTGACAAGCATGATGCAAAAAGTCACAAGTCAACTGGCATGGATGTGACGAAAGGCTTTTGTGCTGCTCTCCACAGCGTGCGCCTGCGTAAATGCCTAGAAATGTCCATGGCGAGAGTCATGCGCTGCGGATGTGATTGAGGCCTGGTTCGTGGCATTCCCGTCAAATATCGGGTTCGTTTTCATATCAGTCTTCTTTTTGCCAAACCGGCGCCGTAGTGCACGGACGCCAAGCAACACTTTCATGCACCCTGTCCACAGGTCGGTCAGCGTCGTGAGAGCTATTCCTAGCACGAGGAAGCCTGCACCACACAACCCCGGCATTGGAGAAGGACAACAGGCATATGTGCAAGCAGCTATGTACGCCAGCCAAACGTTGTCAACATTGCAACGAGAGAGAAGTCCAAAGAAGAGTGTGGAGGATTCTGTCCAGATATCTATTCACAGCCAGCGCCGTAGTGCACGGATGCCAAGCAACACTTTCATGAACCCTGTCCACAGGTCGGTCAGCGTCGTGAGAGCTATGAGAGCACGAGGAGGCCTGCACAGCACCACTCGGCATTGCAGGGGGACAAACGGCACGTGCGAGCAGCAATGTGCGCCAGCCAAATGTGGTCCACATGGCAACGAGGGATAAGCCCACAGGGGAGTGTGGCGGAAACTGTCCAAACATGTATTTATAGCTGGTCTCGGTCATACATGAGAAATATGAAAAAACATTGTCCCTGGAGCTCAAATGAATCGCCAGTAGACATGCCGGCACAGATAACGGGTGAAGCATGTTGACCTACAGCCAGTGCTGTTCAGAAACGAAACATTCTGCATTAGGCCCACGCCCAATTCCTG
>NW_028323635.1:0-36356 GCF_984573655.1 Nuphar pumila | reverse complement strand
ATAATGGACGAGGGCTTGGGAAAGTCTGGTCTTTGCAGTTGTGGGTCCAGGCGGTCATGAGTGGTCTATGCTATATGTGCCACGTAGATCTGGGCCGTTCACCAACATTTACCAGAGTATTTTGTTATGGATACCGGCGCAATTGTCAGTTCTTTACCCTTGGAGTACGTCTCAATTTATCGTCCGCTCCTGTCACTTCTTGCGTGCGGGTTAAATCTGGCCGATACCCCCATTCATTGTTACATTGGATAGCTCTTCATTGTGGACCTATCATCCTTGTGCATGCTATATTGATGCCAAAACTGATCGACAGATTCTGCCATTGTGACGGGTCTACCACCTTATGTTTGAAGGGGCATGGGGGACGAGGCAGCAAAGACTATGAAGAAACACATTCTACTACAGACTGCGCGTATTACATGTTAAACGGTCTTGCGGAGTGAGAGGGGGATGAGCATGGTGCAGGTGGAGGACGAGAAAGGCCACCGACTCGGTAGTGCAAGGCTCCAAGCTGCGCACCTACCCGACGGGGCCACCGCTTTCTGGGGCACCGCGAGCAGTGGCCGGGCTGTTGCATCCCGGTGGAGCCCGGACCGGAGGCCCTGGCGCACCAGCGTGCCCCTCGCCGGGAACGAGTCCGCCGGCGTCGTGGTCGAGGTCTCGATGGGCCCGTGGCAGTACAGCCTCGACGTCTCCGCCAGCACCGCGGCCAAGTTCCGCACCGCCCTGCGCTCCTGCGTCGCGGTCCAGGTGCTCGAAGGCAGGAACCTCTCTGCCAAGGACTTTGGCGGCACCAGCGACCCCTATGTGATGCTCTCCTACAACCAGCGCGCTACCAGCACGCGCTGCGTGTATCAGACCCTGGACCCCATCTTTGGCGACACGCTGCTCTTCCAGGAAAATCGGTGCGCTGCTGGTGGACCCAATCCTTTTGGCTTTGAGGGTTTCCCTAGCTTGTGCCACCTTGGGTGGCAAGCGCGGAATGGCCTCACCTATGTTCGTGCGGGTTATAGGGTTGCGCGTTCCCAGGAAATTATCATGAAGTCCACCAGAGGGCTTGACACACAGCTTCTATCTGAACATGGTGTATACGGATGTGGGAAGGTCTGATGAACCCCACTGCAGAGGGTGCCTGTCTGTTCCCTGGCACTGATGCCACTCAGTGTTGCTTTTGTGATGGTCACTTTGCACAGTGAGTGTGTGTTCTACGGAGAGCTATCTCGATTAGCACAGAGACAGGGATGAGTCGATCTGTCGCTCTGTCATCGAAATACAGCAACCTTTTTGTAGGAGTGTGCTGTCAAGGCGACTGAAGCTGGAGGTGCTGGACCGTGATTTCATGACGTCCGATGACTCGTGTGGCTTTGCAACGATCAACCTTGACCTCGTGGCGGAGGGCCAGGTGCTGGATCAGTGGGTTCAGCTGCGCGGCGAGTCACGAGGCGAGGTGCACGTGCGACTGCTTGTGCTCTCGGGTTCCTCAGACGACGCACAGGTGCGCCCCACGGCAGTATTTCGTCAGACACTGTCATTATTGGCTCCAGCTGCCCAAAAATGCATGATTTTTTGGGATGAGAATGGAGGTTGAAAGCCATTCTGGCGAAGCACTGTTCCACGGTCGAGCTGGACAGTTGACTTGTTTCACTTGGCATCACCTCCCTCACGTAGATCATGCTATCACCCCATGCATTTGTGTTTCCTGGGTGTGCCTCGCATGCTTTCGACACGCACGTGTTCCACAGGCTTCGTAACTGCCGCGGCAGGATTTGTTCATGGCCAGGCAGGATTGAGGTTCGACTATGGACAGATGTATGCGGAGTGCCCTGTGCTGCGCTCCTTGTCATTATGATGCATTACAATACTGCTGCATCCATATGGACATTGGCAACTGCTAGTGCAGCTTGTGAGTCATATACAGTGCTTCTGACCCTTGTTGCTTTGATTGTGTGCACGGCAATCTGTATTTTCAAGCAAGCTAGAAGTCACCATGAACCAGGAAAGCACCAATACCTTACTGATTCCAAGATTCCTTCCTGTTGCTTACGTTGATGTTGAGTGATACGCAATGCTTGTGTGCAACTGATAGTGTAACAAGTGCTCTGGAGTGTGATAACGAAATTGCTACTGGAGCTCACATCCATGCAGCTGTAACATGAGCTGTGGGAGGCTGTTTTCCAGGTTCAGAAGTTGGCCAGCGAAGCATTCCGTGCTGAAGGAAGCCCTTATAGCTCTGACGTGATCAAAGTCACCATTGTACAAACCGAGAATGTGCCAAGCTCCAACCAGAAGCCCCTGAACGTCGTCGTTCAGTATGGCGAAGTCAAGCAGTCCACGGCCCGTTCCAGCCTCCGAAAAGAGTCCAAAGCGTTTCAGTACGTTCCAACGTTGCTCAGCGGTGTGTGGCGTTCATGAGAAGTCTGAGCTGCTGGCGGCGCAATGGCATTTGGCTTACTGCCGTCCGCTTGGTCTTTTCAATGCCGTCTTGCCACCTTCTCTTGATCTTTGTCACACATCCTACCGAGGCTTCGTATTTTCTGGGTGAAAGTTGGGCAAGGTTGCAAGGCTGCGCAAGCTGTTTTCTGCTCGATCGGCGGTTGTTTCTTAGCAGGCAGTGGGTTGCAGTGGCGCTCAACTCTGCTGCCACGCAGAGCAACGTGTAACGTGTCCACCTGCGATTGTATGTCCACCTGATACCATAGTCCAGAACAGGGCCACTACGTGCCTGCTGAATGTCACATAGTAAGATTTGTGCAAACCAGGATGAGCCAATCCTTTGTCACATGTGCCTAATTATGAGGGTATTTTGAGTTCCTGCAGGTACCCGCTGCTGGATTTCTCAAGCTCGTATCGACCATTCATTGTCCAGACCATTGAAAACGCCAAGATATATCTGACCGGATGAGGATGCTGTTGCAGGTGGAACGAGGAGATGGGCTTCCGCTGCAGCCCCGGTGAGCTTTTGCGATTCACGCTCAAAACGGGTTCCGGAAAGGAGATGGTGCTCCAAGGCACTGAAGTGGGTCGGGCCACTCTTGCACCGGCTGCCATTTACTCGGAGCTGGCACGAATGCGGAAGCAACTAGAAGGTGTGATCTCGTCGCCATTGTTTACTTCTACCACACGTGGCATTCCAACGCACGGTCAAGCATATCCTTGATGCATTGTTTTTTTGTTTGTTTGAACAACATATGGTTGCGATTTGTTGACTTCTCACCACACACAAGCCGACAGCATGGAGCAAGCGGTCTCACGTAAACTGTATGCAAACAGCAGCATGGATTTTAGTAAGTTCTGCCTGGAGTGTTTGCCTTGGCACCCCACCATAAGAGGGTGTATCCACAAGTTCATCTCGTGTGCAAGTTCTGTGTGAGCAATCAGGGGACCTGGGTGCAGAGAGTGTGGCAGGCAATGGCGCTGCAAAGCAGCCACAAGATGTCCCCGCCTCCATTTCTCGGCTCATGTACGGCGAAATGTACCCTGTCAAGCAAGAGCCTGCAAAGGGCTCTGGCGTGAAGGTGGCTAGAAGCGAAAATGCACCTCTGCGCAAAACACAAAGCATTGAGCAGTGGCTCCCTTGTGGTTGGTGATGGCATGCCAACAAACGCTCGCATCCTCGTCAAGTGCGAAGGTAGGCATGCTGCTGGTGATGAATGTTTCACCAGGCGCAGCATTTCGCGGGGCCAGATGCCAAATATTGCATGAGTTTAGGGGCAGAACCCGGGGTTAGGACCCATTCTGGCAAAGTACAGGGTGGCGCTTCATGTCTTTCACAAGGATGCTGCATTCGTATGGACACTGGGCATTGTCTGAGTCAGGCAATACCAAGCGAGATGAGAAAACGGAATGAGTCAGACAGTCTGGCCCGTTCTGTTTCCTCGTCTCGCTTGCTGCCGTGTGCAACGTTTGCTTTGTGCTGCGGGATCGCCCTGAAATGAATCCACAGGTTTGCAGTCAAGTCAGCAGCTGCAACCATTGTGTGTTCGCACGCCTGGGGTTGCGAATACCATGGAAATAGGTTTTCCAGCTTCTTCATGTGCCCTGATTGGACAAAACAGCCGACCTGAGACGCTTGTTGTTGCGAGCGTGCTACTCGCTTTCGCCCTGGGTTGGTCTTAGGCGCGAGATCAGCCATGGCCATCTCGCACATTGTCGATGCCATCCTGTTGTCTGGCATATGTTACTCATTCGTGTTTATCTTCCTCCTACATTGCGCCGACAGTAGAGCGCTCAAATACTGAAGCTGCGCTGACATGTGCAGGCATTATGGGGCAAGACACCGCCCTTCCTCTTGGCATCTCCAGTATGCCAAGTCCACTCACCTCGAATGATATCACAATGGACCAGGCTAGCATTGATGACAAGAAGCAACAGTCGCCCTTTAATATTGTGACATGGGTTCAGAAGAAGGGCACAGCCATCGCCAAGGCACTCCTTGATTGACCTGCTCGAACCAATTCCTTCGGCACTGTTTGGTAGTCGGGAGCTGAGAGGGATTGCTCCACGTGGTAGAATCATGGTTGCCTTGATTGCATTTGCTAATGTTTCCAGCAGTTGGTGTGTTGTTTGAAAGTTTGGCGTCGTTCAAACAGCTGCGGCACGCAGCGTAAAGGGGAGAGGAAATAGAGTGGAAGCTGGATATGCAGTTCAGAACTTAGGAACAACAAACCCTCGCAACTAGCAGCCTCAAGAATGAGTACATTGAGTGTAGGTGAGAAGCGATCTCTGCAAAACGGTATGTGTGCTAGACGCTTTGCTGAGCGGCAATAAGTTGCTGGTTGGCCCAAGACCTGGGGAAATGGCTGCTGCACCTCTCCTACGACTCTCTGACTGTGCCTTACACATGTGCACGTAACAAACACATTTAGGCGCGCATGAGCCGGCATGCAACCAACTGTTTTGACCCAGAATGAACACGATCCGCCGGCCTCGGTAGGCGTTGACCATGCAAAGGGCTCTGCGGTGATCTAACGCCCCAATGGAGCAAGCACTAAATAGTCTCATCATGTCGCAGGAAAAGGCCACTCACCGTGTCTGCAAGCGTTTTGCGCCTCTGTGCCTGAAGCCAGTTGTGGTGTGGTCATTCACCATACAAACTCCTTACATCATCGCATACCGGTAGCAATAAGCCGGCCTCACAAACTTGGAACCTCTTATTCAAGCACTCGCTCGTGTTCTTTGCTTCTTCTGACGTAGTGAGCCCATCTTTCAATAACCTACAAGTCTTTACAGGCGTATCACTGACGCTGAACCTCAGAGCGGCAGGTGGGCACATGCTACTCGAATCGTCCAGAAGCGCAATTCAGGAGTCTATAGGTTAGCTCCTCCTTCACGGCCATGTGCGGTGATCACCAGCACATCGTCTGGCCAAGCGCACGCTTTTCTTATGTGCGACTGGGTCTCACCCCCTTGGCAACACTGGCGAAAAGGTCATAAAATTGTATTCGTAGCCAAAAGTGTAGCAGGGTAGCGTATAGCAAACATGTTGACGACAGAAGAAATGTGCTAGGTTGCTTAGCCCACAAGGTTGAGCTGCCATTCAAGTCAAGAGAAAAGGGACGCAATGGCTTTGATAAACAGGATCATGAGGTGCGAGGGTGCAGGGAGCACTCCTGCCTTGAATCGTCATAAGTACTTACAGATCTTCTAACTTTCTAATTTATAAGTGAAATGAAATCATCCAATGTACGAACAAATATACCTGCTCATAGGAGGAGAACGAAATCCAAAATTTGTATGAATTTCATAACCTCCTGATACATCAGATATGCACAAACATGAAGCTGACAGAAATCTGTGCAAGCTTCCACAGAACTTGGCCCGAGCGCAGAGGTAGTGCCAAGGGTGTGCAAGGGTGCATGTGAGGTGAGGATGGGGGGGGCTGCTGGAGTTGCAGGGTAGGGGTGGCTGTTTGGGGGGCTGCGTCGGCGCTCAAGCTCGCATCCTGGGGGATCTGGCCCTGAGGGTGCTGCACCAGCTTTGACCATGGGCTGTGTGGGATCAGCCACGATCGCGTCAGGCGCTTGAGGAGTGTGCAAACCTCTTCGCAGTTGGCGGCACACAGCTTGGCCACTTGAGCATTTTTGTTTTTTTCGTGCTGCCCACGTCAGCCTGCAGAAAAGCACACCCTCGTGAATGATGTTGACCTATGGCAAAGACAATATCTCTAGTCACATGTGTATCATGAAACAAGTCATCTACAGCGTGCTGTGTCATGGGGAAACGGGAGATTCTCAGCGCATCTGCTGCAAAAGTGACATGCAGGCCTGAATGCTTTGCAGTTCTTGAGGAGATCGAGAGAGAGCGCACAGAAGCAGTACTGCTTGACATGCTGCCTATCGCCGAGTCCTCGAGCTGCTGGCGAAAGGGGCCGTGGTGCTTGTGTGCTGTCCCCTGCGCATATGTCTTCATCACTAAAACCCGGGTATTGCATCTTGACCACACATCGTGTGCACAAAAGAACACTTTGACCACACTATTGCCGCACATAGGCGCACGTTGGCTCCACGAAAAGTGCGTTCAAGTGCTGTGGATGTGCACTTTTGCTTTCATATTGCATTGCTACTCAGCTCCTAACAACCTGCGCTCTCAATGCTGTTGTCCACTCCAGCCCACATGCATGGTTTTCGTCGAAGAACCTAATGTATTGTATCACATTGACTTGACCATAAACACCGACAAATATGCTCAGGATTTCACTGCCTTGACAGTACATGAATACTAAGGAAACTCATTACCGATAGCTTGGAGGGGGATCAAACCAAGGTGTCAGAATGCCAGTTTCGAATGAAAAGAAAAAGAAAAGAGATGCCAGCTATGAATGAATACGGTGCACATGTGCTCCTGTGGTTCGTAGGAGCGCGGCATTTATCACTCCTTGAGACTGAACAGAAAGAGCGTTACGTATAGTGGGGTGTGACTAGCAGCATGTAGCGAGAATGAAGACGTGCATAAAGTCACCGCAAGGTGCCTCACTTGTGAATGGTAGAAATAGGCCATTAGCTAATGCGTGACAAGCATGAAACGCAGCGACTGTACAACCAATCACCACTTTGCTATGTCCTGATGTTGGATGGAATGAACAAACTCACCTTGCCGCGATCTGTGGAAACGCTGAGCACCGTGTGATGTCTGCCCCATGCCACCAAAACTGTGTGATGGTGAGAACTTCTGGCTGGCTGCCTGGCTTGAGTTGCAGAACGCGTGAACTATCAGCCAAAGACCGGGACACAGAACATCTAAGGCTATTCAACCTATTTTGTGATGTGATGTGTCCACTTTCCTTTGACTCACTCTCACACAGGCTGCTCTCACCCAAGCAGCTTTCAGCTTGATCACTCCTGCTCACCCTTGCTCCAGTTGGAGAGCTCGTGTCTGCACATCGGTGACAGCCTGATACGCCTTCGCTACTAGTGCGTGACTAATAACGGCTCGTATAGTAATGCAGTGCTGTCTGATGGTCATGACAACAGTAAGTTAGCGTACTTGCGATCCCGGAGAGTCGAACCCCGATGCATCTGCAGCTCCACTATGCTCAGAGTCCAATGATCGCAGGAAGGTGTTTGTGTGTATCTTACAAAGATTGCAGGCACGTCATGTCAAACATAGACAACTCACACATTCGATCATAGCCCGCTGAGACCTCAAGGCACCTCAGCTATCGGAGAATCCATGCCGGGAATGAACGCAACACCACTGGCGCGAGCAAGAGCAAACAATGGTGTTTGTGTGTGTGTGTCTTACGGTACGGTATGCTGATAATGCTGATCATTCATTCATTCATTCATTAGTGTCTTTACGGTGCTATGGCTTATATTTCTCTTCCCAGCCATAGACTTGTCGTTTGTGTGTGTGGATTCAGATAGCTTGCTCAGTTATCGTGAGTCATCATTGTAAATACGCTGCCAGGCGTATCAGTCTTCCCCCTCTTCTGGACCTGCACATCTCTGATGTGTGTATGTGTGTATGTGGTTGTCTCATAGTGTAAATGATACATGTCACGTGCTTGCATGGAGCGGAAATTCTGTCACCTGAGAGATTTTGAAGACTTGCATCCTCCCCCCCCTGTCTTCTCAAATGTCGGTCTTCGCATGCCACATAACCTCACCAGCCAGTTGCCTGCACATCATTTCATAGGCCAAGGCCCAACTCATATCTCGTCGATCAAGGCCATGGCCAATTGGAGGCCATCTCTATTCAGAATGCCGTCGACATGAAGCGCAACAATCAGGGAACGTGCCACTATTGCTGGGTAGTGGAATATATGCTTGGCAAATGTCATGCTCAGGTCTGTCAGAGCCTCTGAGATGATGTCTTTTTGAAAGTGCCTGTCAGTGTGGGTAATATTGACACCTGCGTCATCTCGAGATAGGCTAACCGCAGCTGCACGAAAGGCGACTCCAACGCAAGGCATGGACCTCGTGCGTCAACATGCGCGCTCCAGTACTCCTGATGAGGGGCTCAGGTTGCGGGACCACATCCGGGGTGGTCAGCTGCAAGCCCGAGCTTCCACATGGATGATTGACGTAATGGAGCACACACAGAGACGACTATGAGGTTGTCAAAACGAATTCGGGCAAGACTTTGAAGTAAGTGGAGCTTGTGCATACTAGTAATAGCTGCAACATCGGTTTTCAGCCCATGCACATGGCAAATCTCTGGCCATTAGATGGGCAAGCTATAGGTGGTGCCAGCCCCACACCTGATGATGCTGTATGAGCATGCATGTACAGGGTAGACCTGGGGCAAGCTAACACAGGAAGTACTGCAAGGCTATGCAGCTCATGGCCGCAATGAAGCGATTCACGATGAGACGCGCGAGATTGCTTTGTCGAAGCACGATGTTTAGAATGTCCTATTATTTACGTCTGGCATATTGTATGTATCGATTTATTCAGAGTACTATTGTATGCATTGAGAAGTGGGCAATTGAGTTCGGGGCTTCGATACTTTGAACAAACGAACACATAAAATATGTACTAGATCACCAGTTTTGGCTTTACTGAATGACTCAAAACCGTGAGTCGTGACGTTTATAAATGCATCAAGAACGCCAGTTGTGCAATCCTGTTTGAAGGAGTCATTTACTTTGCATAAGCCATAAGAAATCAGAAACAAATGACCAGAATTACTGGATCCCCACAACAGACACGATCCGGC
The DNA here is from genome assembly GCF_984573655.1 of Nuphar pumila. Lineage (NCBI taxonomy): Eukaryota > Viridiplantae > Streptophyta > Magnoliopsida > Nymphaeales > Nymphaeaceae > Nuphar > Nuphar pumila. Next base: position 27,200 of record NW_028323635.1, on the reverse strand, counting down.
CTTGGCAGGCAGCCACGACAACGGGCAAGGTAACCGCTGCTGATCTCACGCCTCAATGAAGTAATCACTGATCAGTCCCATCACGTTGCAGGGAAAGGCCACTCCATCTTGTCTGCAAGCAGTTGCACCTCTGCATGCCTGAAGCAGGTTGTAGTGTGGTCATTCACCATGCCCACACCTTGCATCATCGCATAACACATAGTCGGTCCCACAAACTTGAAGCCCCTCTTCTTCAGAGCCTTGCTCATGTTGCTTGCCTCTTCCGACGTTGTAGGCGCATCTTTCAACTGCCTGTATATCATGGCAACCCCTTTCTAAAGCCCACGAAATGGCAAAAGCGTCGGTTACCACCCCAACATGGACACGGCACGCCTTCCCATTCATTATGATGTCCATCCAACATCCATGAGCAAGTGCTTTTAGATTGGAAAAGCACATGCATACGCGAGCCTGATGCACAACGTTAATCTCCATGTAGACAGAGTGTCTTGTAGCACATGTATTTTGAACCCCAGCAGCTTTGACACAAACATCATTATCGCAAACGCGAATGGCAGTCGCCTACATCATGCCATTTGGTTTCTCGTGCCCGCTTTGGATCAAGATATTCTTTGTCACTCCCACACAGGGAACACTCAGATTGTGGTTACGCATGCATTGGTAGACACCAAAGCAATCAGGCGCTTGCATGTGTTGCCAGTAGTGTCCAGGTCAGAGCAACGTACTGCCAGCTGTTCAGAAGGGGTCTGCTGCCAGGCATGAAGCTCCACAGATAGACAGCAAGTGAGCCGTACTCGGATTGCACTTCTAGGGCGCGCTTTGCATTGTTGATGGCCGCCTCAATCTTGCCTCTGTGCCGAACGATCCCAGACTCGGGCTTCAACAGCTCCTCAACATCATCCGGCGTCTGCAGAGTACTTGTGTGTTCAACGACCACGCAATGTGGAAGCGGTGGCGTTTGTGATTGGGTAAGTCCATCATGCAGCATTGATGGACTGACTGACAGACTGACAGACTGAGGGCTGAATGTTGTCGATATGTGAAATACTTCATGACACGCAGTTGGTCAGGGGGTAAGATGACCCTCGATCCATGGCCGGAAGCCCGACTAGGGGTCCATGCTTTTCAAGGGGGTGTGGGGTCAAAGTTTGGCCACTATCGACCCCCCCCCCCCCGCTTGGGACCCCCCTGACCTAGAATGCAGTATCTCGAGATAAGGAAGGTCACCAAAGCCCGCATCCAGCCACAATTGCAGCAAATGCTTTGACCTTGCATGTGTTTCGTTGTCTACTTCACTCTATGGTCAATGTGGGGCCATTCAGCGAAGGTACGTACGTCGGGAGCTCAAATTGGTGTCCAATTGATATCCACTTGGAAAGGGTAAAGGATCGAGGGTATCTTTTGGGGCCGCCCGGCCCGAGCACCCTCCCATCCGAGCGATTCAAGGGTCAGGGGGTAAGGTGCCTCTGTGAAGCATCTTCATGGCACCCCCTGACCTACCGCGTGTCACAAAGTCTTTCATATGTACCCGGGTTGGTATTGACGGACTGTGTGGTGTGTTTTGACAACACCCCGTCAAATGAAAAAAAAGTCCAATGAAAATGACAGCACTGATCGTGCGTGACAAGTCTTCACGCGACAGAAACGCGAGGGCATGCCTCGCTCTTTCGGGGCAGTGTCACACCATCACAGCGGCTGTAGCCATGACGCTATGCCTCACTGCTTGAAAGAACACCGTCACGACCAATCGGAAATGAGTGATCATAAACGACAACATTCAAGCGGTGGGAGCATCGCACCATTGCGGCCACAGCAGCTATATCCCACTGCTTGAAACAGCGCGTGTAAGCAGAGCGCTTGGCAAGAATGGTAGACCAACTCAGTCCTGCCTGGGCACCATCGAGGACAAGGTGCTCGAACAAGGACGAGTCTGTGAGGTGTGGTAGACCCCACTCTTCATCGTGGTACTCCACGTAGTCTTTGCCTTTGGCCCCTACGAAAAGCGTGGACCACTCGCACCTGCACCTGCTGTCTGGTAACCACTTAACCTCATCCAGCTCTGCTGCTGGCTTTTTCGCCTTCTTGCCTGGCTTTGCCGCCTTGGAAGTACCTGAAACCCCGTGCCAGCTGCCGATCAGGCGAGACAAACGAACGGATAGTTCACAACCAAGCCACTAGATGGATTGCATGGAAGGTCAAATGCGAAAGGGTGTGTGCTGATGGAGCAGCAGTTTGCAGGACTACAATGATTGAGGCTTGACAGCCCAAGAGTCGCTCAAGTTTGTGGGGACGACAAGGTGGTCAATAGCCGGTTTGGTAGATAAGTACTCGATGGCTACAGAATGGGCAGATGTATGCCTTTGCATGTTTGTGTCTGCAGTTGGACCAGTTCAACATGTGGTTGGGTGCCGTTCTCAACAACAAGACTTGCCTACAAGAGTCATCGAAAGCACTGCAGTAACGAGCAGGATGCTACAGCTCAGGCTGAAAATAATCAGCGGTCTCGCATTCGCACAGCAACGGAGTGAGCAAGCACACAACGCTACAGCACGATTGCCTGTATGATGTGGTTTTTGACAGTGCACATGTGAATTGGGCCACACACCTGCACTTGTTTCAGCGGCCGTTACTTGGAGCTTCTTCTCCGTTGCATCCTTGGTGGTGACTGCAGCCGCCACGCGCTTCAGCTTGCGTCGTTTCCCTGTAGATGATGAGGGATCAATGTGCGTTGACGCGATCGGCAACCTAATGCTCAGCCTCTTCACAACATCGTTGACCCTGGGCATTCTCCTGTTCTTAGGGCCAAGTAATGTGGCCCTAAGAACAGTACATCGCAAACCAGAACGCTGTCGAACCACATGGACGCATGAGCAGATGTCTGATGTCATATAAATATCACATATCTGCTGCATCCGACAATTAGTGACATTTGCTGTATCTCAAAAGTGATGTCATAACAAAGGAACGAATTAGTGAGATAAGCACTTGCTACATCAAAAGAAACGGAGTTCAAAGGACGAGTCTGTGATAGCAGATGTTGGCTGCTTCACCTGTGTAATGTCAACACTGTTTTGAAGTACTTCTCATCAGCCATTGTGTGTGACGTTGATCATCAGACCCTAGTGGTGTGACCATGCTGCACTAGGCATCCGACAAGCCAGCTTCAAACTCACAAGGATGCAGCATTCTCATCAAGTTCAATCTTCCCACCAAATGCAGTGAATTTCTGCTGTTCCCAAGGCAGCACACCTGTGGCTGCTTGGCCTTCGATCGTATGCTCCTGCGTTTGCTCCTTGAGCAATGCACTGACTGCAGCTGACGCACCTCTGGTAGCTCTCTTTCCTGCACACGGTTGACCAACAGAAACTCTAGTCCAACCAAACCAAACGAAAGTAAGCTGCTAGAGCTGAGACTGCATAGCGGTCGAGGCCTTGTTGACAATCCAGTAGTCAAAAAGCAACCAGGTAAATACATTTGAAACAAAACAGCTCACTGAATGTCAGCGGTTGGGACAGGCAAGCCTGTCTGAAAGCGCAGCAGCTCGCACAAGCCAAAATTTGAAGAGAGGCAGACACTTCACCATCATCACCATCATTCCAATGTAACTTGTTTATGACAAAAACACAGTGTTTCCAGTGATGTTCCCACAGTGTTGTTCAACACAATCCCAACCTGTCAGGTTCAGTGCATAACGAAGACTTGTACACCCTTCGTGTTATTATACGAAACTTGGAATGTGATGGCCATGGATGCCCAACCAACTTAACAATTCGATTGTGTCCTTCCTAACCTACAAACTTTCATTCTGAAATTCTTGGGGTTTGATGGCAACGTTGGTGGCAATGTTCGAGATATTGCATGCTATCGTACTTGCCCAACTTTATCCTTTCGGTGGATTTGTATCAGACGTACCTTCACCGAGATAGGACAACCCTGACGTTGTTTTGCACAATGCTGACTGGAATATTGAAAGTACTTGAATGCGAACTCGCGTTGCCACAATTGGATTATAAGCCCTCTTAAGTATTCCAATCTCATCCTGTATTGAGAAGCAAGAGTGGAGAGTCGAGAGACTATTATGCTAGTGTCTCACCTGGAAACATGTTGTACAGAATGGACGCCGCGAGCCTGAGGCCAATTACCATACTTTAAAAGGTGTCGGCAACAGATCGAGTAGCAAAGAACGCGATGGTGGAGGGTACGAAGTTGCTGCGAGGTGAGCCCAGCATGCTGTGTGTTGTAACCTCCCTACAGCGTACGTTCCCTGTCCTTACTGTCTTCAAAAATTGTGTGCAAAGTCGGAATGGGGATAAGGTGTTGATAGTTCAAACTTTAGCGTTGGCGTGGGTTGCTTGTTGCATGCACGTTATTTGGCAAGAGTTGCCGCATGTACAGGAGTAGAGAATCCTCGTCATGCCTAGCATGCTATGGCGTAATCCTTGCCACCAGTACGTTCAAACAGCATACAATTGCAATGTTCGGTTCCTTACATTATATCTACCATTATATCTACCATTCTGCATATACATAACAATGCGCTAATAACCTTTCATCACAAGTTGGATATTACCTTAGCGCACATATCTTGGCTGCCTTGACACAGACAGGCCTAGTACCATTGCAACTCAACTGTCTAAAGCACATATCTATAGCAAGAACGGAGGAGGAGGAAGGATTCTTCGCCATATACATTGAATGGTTACCGTAGCAAGAGACAAGTGTCTGGAAAAGCATCACTCACCCTTGCCATACATGAGCTCGTGAGCGCTTAACACCGGCTCAGCAAGCTGCAAGCAGACTCCATACGGGTGTTGATGGGGTCACCATGGATGTCACTTTCAAGCAGGTTACCGGTGTGTGCGGTGCACAGGTTGTGCACGTCCCAACCCCTGAGCAGCTCATGTACCCACTCCCGGAACTCTGTCGCAGCGCCTGCACGCTTCTGAAGAGCCAGGGGAAGGGTAGGATGCAGCGCCACAGCACCCTCCTTCACGCCGATGGCCTCCGCGACGGAGGGCAACGGGACGTAGCAGAATGTGTCATCCACATGCAAAGTGCCAGAGGCTTTGTGAAAGGCCAGAACAGACGAGAAATGTACAAGCTCATTTGAGCTGATAAAGTCGACTCCGCTGGGCACGCTGAAATTGAAGTCCTCTTGGAACTGCTCGTGCATCTCAGGCGAGTTGACGCGGGACTTCTCCCAGGGCAGCTGCGGGAACTTCTGGATGTGGCGGTCACTGCCAAAGAGCTTGGCATGCGGGAATGCCTCATGCACGGCGTCGATGTGCACTGTGTGGAATGGGTGTAGGTTGATGATGGCCTGCAGCAGGATGCGGGTGGTGGCATGTTTGTACTGTAGTGTGGATAACAGCATCCGATCCGGGCTTGATGGTAACCCTTGCAAGAAACCTGTTTTCAGAACCGTGCATGGCTAAGATTCCCTTGTATAGCAAAACCTGCCGAGCAATTGAACGCCTCATGATTGGGACATGGCAATTCGGCTTTGAGAGCCATGCTGCACTTTGAACGATTGCCGGAAATGTACCTCGACTTCACGGCCACCATCTGTCAGCTTGTTCACCTGAGATCTCACCCGAGGTTCCATGCTTAGCGAGTCAAGCAGCACGAATTTACCATTCTTACGTTGCACCAGCGACGAGTGCGTGCCCATATCCACGAGCCCGAGTTTGTAGCTCCCGCGCATGTTGTTGAAGCCCTTCGCGATTGGGGTGAACGTAGCCATCTTGAGCACGCTGTTTGCAGGGTGATATCCAGAAAGTATGCGTAACTTGAATGCAGCACTAGTGGAACAGGATGGAAGCGCGCTGTTGGTTAGAGCACGTGGACGCGCTTGAATGAGCCGCGTGCATTTATGCACAGCGAATCAGGCAAGCCTGAAGGTTGGCAATTCATATGATGTCTTTCATCAAGCTTGATTCTAGGTGACCTTACCATATCGGACAGAATAACCTTTGTGGGAGCCGTGTGTTGTATTTGCCGTGACATGGCTCGCGATCCTTTGTGGCGGGAGGAGCTCTGTGCGTGAGTCACGGCGTGTGACGAGAATTCTCGTCACATGCCGTGACTCACGCGCAGAGTGCGAAAGGTGACGTGGAGTTTGCGATTGCCTGTACATCATATTAATAGAAAGCACTGAGCACGAGAAGGAATCTGTTAGGACGATGTCGGGAGTGTTGGCTGCATCGGGCGGATGGCGCCCCGCAATTTGCGAGACAAAGCAAGGCCTGCAACTGACAGGATAGAACGACTTGCCTTCCAGATACATTCAAGGATTCGGATTAGTCATACGCGAAAGAGGACAGCAATCAGGTTGCACAGCATCCAGCAATTTGATTGCGCCAACTTCACGACAAGGGTGATGTCTGAGAACACTGAATAAGTATGCCACATGCTCATGTGCATGAATGCCGCAAGGCACCGGGGTGCAGTTACAACCACGAACGAAAAGGGTACTTGTTTGCACTTATTGGGATACGCGTCAAGAGCCAACACCATTCATCGAACAACAGGAAAATCCCTAGGGCCCATGCAGATGAAAAAGCGGAATCAAAAGCATACTGGGTCCACCGCATTTTCCGAAATTTCAATGGCTCTCACAAGCATCGCTCTGTGTCAGTATCCAACCTCAGAAAACATGATTGTTTAAATCAAAGCTTGGCGCATTTGCCATAGATGGCCTCGTGAGCGATCAGAATTGGCTCTGACAACCACAACGCATCCGTCAGCCGAGCGTTGATGCCTTTGCCGGTGTTGTCAGCAGCGAGAAGTGTGCCGGAGTGTGCGGCACACAAGTTGCGGATCTCCCAAGCACTAGCAAGTCCCTTAAGCCACTGCCGGAAGTCCTCGCAAGCACCCGCACGGTGCTCGAGGGCCGCCGGAAGTGTCGGGTGCAGGCCCACAGCCCCCTCTTTGAGTCCCACAATCTCAGCCACCTTGGGCAGTGGCACGTACATAAATGTATCATCGACGTGCATGGTGCCGCTCTCCCTGTGGAAGGCAATCACCGAGGAGAAGTGGATGCTTTCATTTGTGCTGATGAAGTCGACGCCCTTGGGCACACTGAAGTCCAGATCGTCCTTAAAAATTGCTTGCCCCTCTGATGACTCTATGAGCTCCTTCTCCCATGGCAGCTGCGGCAGCTTGGCAACGTGCCTTGCTGTGCCGTACAGCTTGGCTTGCGGGTATGCGGTATGCGCCCACTCGCAGTGTAGGGTGTGGAAGGGATGGACGTTAACAATCGCCTGTACCAAATGCTGAGGTCAGCATGCATGCATTGCGAGCGACAAGGTGCATGACAAATGCATGACATCCAGGATGGCTTGGCCCGAAATTCATCCTGAGAATGGCCTGGCCGCCTACTCTGCGTTGCCCTAATGGCCAACTGCAAGTTCAACTTGCAGACTTGCTTGCCTTGAATGCACACAGGCGTACAACATTATCTCGTGACACTGCACTATCCCACAACACACTCCTTACTTCCATACCCAGCAGCACACAGCAATGTGAATTGGATCACTTATGAGCGAACGTGAGCAGCTGATGCATAAATGCTTGTCTCTCAGAGTGCACACGTGTTTAGTTATGCCAGGCGGTTGATGCACATTGAAAGTTTCTGCAACTTCAATGTGCAATTAATTGCCTGGTGGCGTAAGGTAACCTTGTCAATGTTCATGCAGGTATGGAAAATTTCCACTGGAAATAGCGCACGGATGGTCAAGACCAGCTGATTGGTGTCCCATATACAGAATGAAACATGATAGGGGATAGGGTGCAAGGTCACGCGTGTCAAGCATCTCGGATATCTGACGGTGATATGTGAGAGCACCTTGATACCTTGGTGATATGTGAGAGCATCTTGATACCTTGCTGACATGTGAGAGCACCATGGCGGACCAGTGCACCCATCGACGGAACTCCACTCACGATGATAGAAAAGAACGGCGCATCACGATGATGTAAGAAAATATCGATCGCTCTGTCTTGCGGCTTTTCACAGCAATCAAATGACCATTAATGTATCACACACTTGGGTAGCCAGCTTCCGTAAGTGCATTCTAAGAAACCCTAAAACCCTGATTTGTCAAGGTCTTTGCTCACGTTAACGAGCTCTTTATCAGCTTTCGGACTGCTTTCGATTTCATAAGACGTGCAATAGTTGGAGGTCGATGACGGAAGCCTTCCAATCTGTGCAATTTCTTTGCTGACAAACATTAGCTCACAGCGTCGTGTCCGCAACCAAAGAGAAATACACGCAACCAGAGAACTGGGTGATCCCACCTCAATTTTCCCTGACGTCAGCTCGTCAACTTTCGCTTTCACTGGTGGCTCCATCGTCAAAGAGTCGAGGAGAATGAATGATCCATTTTTGCGTTGAATCAGCGATGACTGTGTGCCCAGGTCGACCACACCCAACTTGAAGCTCCCACGCAGGTTTGTGAAGCCCGTTGCGATGGGCAAGAATACAGACATAATGTTACTTTCAGGTATTGCGAAAAGGGGCAAGGCAGTGTTTCTTGGACTATGCAATTCGGTCTCGCTACAACTTTCAGTCTTCCTCTGGATTATGTATGTACAACACTGAATGACGACAATACACGCACTTATCAGGGTATTAATGAAAACTTCGCTGTTTTGAGGCTTACGACATTCTAGTCTAAGCTTCAGAGCCTCTGTCAGAGGGATGCCGATGTGATTCTGGCAATGACTGTGCGAGACCGCAACATGAGTCACACTCAGCGAAAGATTCGAGAAATGAACAAACAGCTCTGGAGGGTTTCCTATATATGACCGGAATTCACCCGTCGGTGTTGACCTGGGACTACCAGAGATACGTCCCCCATCGCGGAGGGGCGAGATCCGACGCTTCGTCGTCATACCGACCTGATTTCCGAGTCACTCATGACTTGGCTCAATCGCTGCTTGGGACGTGACGTACGGATAGTATGCGTCGCAGTTCAGTGAGAACTGCGCACGACTTCGTGGCGTGAACGACAGCATCGAGCAGTTGGGACACAAGCATCCTTATCGATATCGGCTACAGAAAGGAAAGGCCACGAGGAGCATAAGAGATGTCGCCTGGTTCCGGCTGTCTATCAATGTTGTCATAAGAAGCCACCAGGCTTGCACAATTCTCAGCACAAGCAGCTATATCTTGTGCTTCCATGAACTCAAGGTAATGGTGCAGGTAGAACTGGCGCTTATAGAGTTGATGAAACCTCGACTTCATGGAGGAGAACACAGATCCAATGCAAGTATTGTTACTAAGGCACAGCAACGAGTAAGGGACACCCAGTGCGGGCTTGTTGCACAGCCCCAACTTGAAACCCTGCAAATCCAAGAACCGAGATCAGAATCTTCGACAGCAGTCTCTCCGCAGGCACATTTGACCATGGTAATTAAGGTCCACACAAGTACAGAACGCGAGTCGCATGACTCGTTGCTGGTGCGCAACCGCAGAAAACTCTAAGGGTATCAATATGGAACGTGTCACCGTCTCAACCATTCCAAGCTCAAGGTTTAGGCGTGAGATCAGCCATGGTTGTCAACGCGGACTCGGGCGGCGTATTCTGTGTTGTGATGTTTTTCCGAGGTCAAATGCCAAGAAGGAACACCACTGGCAGCCTCGAAATCCGATTGAGCACCGCAATCATACACACAGGCAGGCCTCGTGGAAGCACGCTATGGTCACCCCAGTGCACGGTGCACTGTCGCTAGTCAATTGGAGGAGCAGTCAACGGTTGGCAGCAAGCAACACACACCTCTTGATTCCAGTACGCCATACGCATGTGCTGCTTCAGGCGCATGATGTTCCGGTTTGCATCAGAGATGCTGACGCTGCCGCGCATGAGCATGCCGCATGCCAAATACGTCCCGTTGCGAGGGTCACATTTTACCATCTGGTGCTCCCTGCTCATGACTTCTGTGAAAGCATGATCCAAGGCCTTGTGAGATCCAGTCATGCTTGCGCGGTCCTTGGGCGCTGCCACCGGCGCGATGGACGGCAGGAGGAAGTGCATGCGAGGGAACGGCACCATGTTCATCGTGATGTCGTTGATGTCCACGTTCAGGCTGCCGTCAAACCGCATTCCGGCGGTGAGGTTCAGCAGCATGTTTGCAGCGATATTGTTCATGCGGTCAAACGGCTTCTTCTCTGCGTGTCAAACCATCGCATGAGTGGGTGCGTGATGAGGACGATGCTGTTGCTCTTCACAACACCCTCCACATGGACATTGGCATCGCCAAGTGCAGCTGATGTGCCTTCTGCGCCATTCCCAGCCGTTTTTATCTGTCCTAGCAACTGTCACCTTCGGTGCCGGAATGTTTTCAAAGCGAATGTTTTCAAATTCTCACTCATAGAGACACTTTTCACCAGAAAGTGGCAATATAATGACAATATCACTGGACAGCATCTTGTACGGCCTTGAGAGACCACACAAGCTCAGCCCCATCCATGACGCCATGGTCGCAAAGTCCTTGTTTGAGAGTGGCGAGACTGCCATGTAATAGAAAGCATGTATCACCCACAGGATATTGGATTTCACCCAGCTCAGAAGATGGTCACGTGGCTGCACAGTGTTAGCGGTAGCCACGCCCAACGAAAAGGGCTCCATCCTCGTGCTTCATCGCCATCTAAGAATGACAGGCATGCCGTCTTGCCTAAATGCACCAGCTTTGCTGTCGCACCTGTGCCCATATCATTGACGGGAACGCTGCTGGGCTGCTTAGTCTTTGCGTCTATCACATTGCAGAGGTCGAAGAGGGCTTGGTTTTCGAGCGGCATGACACAGCTTGCATGCTCAATGAGCTCATTGAGGGCAAGCATGGCGTTGTAAGGCGACGTCACGACGTCGTCATCCTCTGATGGGAACAAAGAGACTGTGAACCTAAAGATCTCAGGATACATGTCCTGCACATCAACAAATGAATGAACTACATACTCATCGGAGCTTCGGTCACGTGACTGCACCCTTGTCTTATGGCCCCTTATGCATCAGATGGGGCCGGCGAATTCGTCCTGGCCAAGCTCGTGGGGAGAGTGTGGGACATGTAGTGAACAAACACTGAAGTTGTGGAGTGCTGCTTTATATGCAACGCGTGATCACAAAGTTGGACATGTCATGAGAACAGGAGAAGCGCAGCCAGCCTTGAATCAGTATGCATGGTCTCGATGGCATATGCACAGAGCAAGACTTCGATAGAATAATGCCAGGTGGAGGAGCCAACCTCCAATGTCGATAGGAGGTACGTGCCCAGGCCACTGCCAGTGCCGCCCCCAATGGAGTGCATCAGCAGGAAGCCTTGGAGGGAATCACACTCCTCAGCTTCCTGCCTCACACAGTCCTGCACAATTACAGGCAAGATCATCAGCATTGACCGGCCATCTAACAACGATGATATGGCCCACAAGTTCCAGGGACTGTTGTACCCCAAAACGATAACGAAAAGTCCCTGTCAATGGGTTTATGGAGTTCCAGGGAGACGTTTGTGCAAGCGCATTTCCGTGTGCTTTTGGAGCTCCTTCTGCCCACGTGGAAGTGCAGTACAAGCACACGACTCATCAGCAGCTTGTATCATGCTGCGTGAGCAAGCTTGTAGCGTCCTTCACTTTCGCTTTGAGTCGCCCCTCTGACTGGAGGTTATCACACCAAGCTGGGCAACCGACATGGCTTGTGAGAGCCACAAGCCATGTGTAATGGCTGCAAATCCTTCGAGTCCAATCTTACACAGGGCTGCCTGCAGAGCTGGTCAGCATACTCACATCCGGACACTCACGATGCTCGTGACCCAGAGGAAGCGACACACCATGATCTGCTCTCGATACTTTGGGCCGTACATGTGATGACCGTGCGCCCAGTTGTTGCCAGCGCCACTTACACTTACCAGCATGGATCGTGTATCGAAGAGATTTCCAAGCGTGCTCTGCATGTGAGAAAGAGCTGGTCAGGTCAGGTGCCAGCCCGATATCGCAAACCATCAGCCATACACATCTTCACAGCCACCATGTCTCGTTGCATTGATGTTTTGAGCAGCCAGGGCATTTCATTTGTGTGACCATGACCTGCGCAGTTCGGTTGGTAACCACCGCTGCAGTTGAAACCGGGAGATACCGGGACGGTACAAGATATTTAGACGTGCAGCTCCAAATTCGATCGCACCACACTTGTTATCAGCAGAGTGAGATACCAGAGAAATGCAAATTGCCACCAACTGCGCAACAGCCGATACGCTACAGCCCCTTGACGCAACTCACAACATGCAGGCAGCATGTAAGCAGTTGTCGACAAGATGCTGGACACTGATGGTGAAGTATACCGTGGAATCCCTCCATACCTTGAACATCTCATTGATAACGCCTTCCTCCATGTCAACAACCACGGATCTGGCCTGCACAAAATCACGGTGTGACAAAAGATGCAACGTGCTACATATGCACATGATGTACATCAACATTTCTGCTAATTGCCGTCAAAGAATGCGTCTAAACGTCCCAATTCTTCCCATACTGCTCAACTTGCTACATTACCAACTGGTAAGTTGATGGGGAACATCATGTTTCTTACCTTTTGAGGTGCACAGGTCAGCAGGGTCTGCAAGTTTTGTGAGTTTGAGCATGCACCTTGAGAGTGTGAATTCTGCCTCTGCCATCTCCGATAGGTAGTAGCTGACCAGGGTCTCGCCTTGTGTCAACATTTCTGAAGAAACTGCACCCTGAGCGCCATTCACACATCATTCGTATCAGATGCTCCCTCATAACCATCTTTGTAACCAAATCGTGTCATAATCCCGATTTGTGTTAGCATAAAGATGCTCACCTGCTCAAAGGTTCGTCGTACACGCCATCAGCATTGTGTACTGCATGTTCACGCAAAGCCAAGTCCCAAAACCGGCAGGCTACCTGATTGCCGCATTGTCCAACCTGAAGGGTGACCATTTCTCGAGGCATGATGACCTTGCGTTTTCGTTGATGGTGTCTTTCTTCACCAGAAATGGTGCCGAGATTTCGAGCTGTCGGAATGAGAACTCAAAGTGAACACTAGCATGTGTAGCACAGGATCTCATCAAGTCACTGGCCATGAGACCTTACAAGCATATACCATGCATCGCAATACGGCATGTCCGTATGCGCCATGCTTTCCCATGCTCTCAATGCGCCCATTGTACCGAGAATGTGGCGCAAACAAGCACACAACTTCCTGTGTACAGACCGGCAATTGAGCGTTTTGTAGTACAGGCATAATTTGTCTTCAGACATAGCCGAAATGCACTGGAAAAGCGGTGCCACGGGCGTACGAAAGCATTCACAGGGGTTTGTGTATGTCTCGAGATAGTCTCCATGCAGTAAACAATCGTCAGTGTCGAGACTGCCCCAAGCACGAGTAGTTTTACATCTAATGCACTTTACTTACAAACCATTGTTCGCAGGAAAACATCACGTCGTGACCGACTCATCTGTAGATTCATACATACATCAAAATGGCCAGGTTTTTGGCAGCACTCGCTGCTGTGTGCCTGGTGACTATCGCTGGCGTACGAGCAGCTGGTGATACTACCGTGACACATAAAGTGTTTTTCGACATCGAGATCGATGGCAAGGCAGCAGGTAACGCCTCAGTCAGGGACACCTGTCGCTGAGTTTGACTCCCCTACACCAGTGAACAACGCAGAAACATGGCTTCAGAGCACAACTGCCTGCCTCCCTTCTTCGCGTGATGCGTTGAGATTGCCAGTAACGAATTCCATGTGCGTACAGGGCGCATCGTCATTGGGCTTTTTGGGAACCAAGTACCCAAAACTGTCGAGAACTTTAGGGCGCTATGCACAGGTGTGCTTCCAGGACCCGGTTCTCCGACTGGCTTGACAGAGATCGGCAACTGTTACCAAGGATCGTGGAGCGGTTCAGACCGCTCATGTTGCATGCATCCTTTGGCCTATGTGTCGGTCGCTGCTTACGGGTGGATACATATTTCTCTTGCTCCCATATCTCACAGGCACCTTCGTCCTGTTGTGATGGTTACCGTGGTGGTTGATGCAGTGTTCGCATATTTCCACATCTGTATACGATGAGACATCGGAAATGGTCCTAGCCATGTCGTGCATTCTATTCCATGTCGCATGATGTCAAGATCATCATGCTTTATTTCGGTTTCACAAAGGTTTGGTCGCGTCCAGGCGAGAAAGGGGTTGGACAGAGCGGCAAGCCCCTGCACTACAAGGGCTCCACGTTCCATCGTGTCATTCCACAATTCATGATCCAAGGCGGTGACTTCACAAGGGGCGACGGTACCGGCGGTGAATCCATTTATGGCTCTAAGTTCAAGGTCCGCTTTTTCTACAATGTAACCTGCGGTCCACACCTTCTCAGGGTGCATTTGTGTCCACTGTGTCAAGCTGCAGCATGCCGCTTGTTCGTTGCCGCCATTTAAAAGGAATCCTGTTGGCATCTGGACCACCCACTGCAGCTGGGAACGTTGTCTGGCACAAAGCTTGACCAGGCAGCAGAGATCTCAGAGCACCAAAGAATTGGTCCCTTCAGCGACACCTATAGGGTTGGCTGCAGTAGATGCAAAGCACGTCGTGCCATACAGGGCCTGGTTTGTCACCTTCACTGCACACCCTCCACATCCTCCATGTCAGAAAAACTGATGGAATTTACACATTTTCCATTGAAAAAAGAATCCATGAGTTTGCTAGCACGGCTGGTACACCGCACAGCGTAGCCGCAATCCGATGACATCAACATTTTGTTGGTAGTTCATGTGTAACCCGTGTGTCTTCACACATATTGGCTGTGTTGAGCAGGATGAGGACTTTTCTATCAAGCATGAAGGTCCTGGCTGGCTGTCAATGGCAAACGCTGGGCAAGACACCAACGGATCCCAGTTCTTCATCACGACTGTCAAGACATCATGGTTGGATGGACGCCATGTTGTCTTCGGAAAGGTGATGGAGGGCATGGAAGTAGTAACAGCGGTCGAGAAGACGGGCTCTGGGAGCGGCAAGCCTAGCCAGAAGGTTGTCATTGCTGATTCAGGGGAACTGAAATGAGCTGCCTTCAGAGGCTTTGTTACAGCGACCCATTGTAATTGTCCTCTTATGACGCATGCATCTAAGTGGCTTGACCTGCAGTGGGCTGAAGGCCGCACACTAACTTCATGTTTGGACCATGCGTTTCCATGATGTTTTATCTTCATCCTTCATGCAAGAAGCGCGGTAATGGCGCACGGCTGAGGACACACGCGACAACAAGAGGACAGGATGATGATTATTTATCTTATGACATTACTACCGCATCCGCATGGACATTGGCAACTCCAAGAACGACTGGAATCTACCAACTTTGCCTGTACATGTGGCCTCCTGCTCACTGAGAAAACTAATGGCCTCAGCTCTGCAGGTCGAGATTTGTGCAAAGAGCAAGCAGCATTAATACATATCTACATTGGCATGCATTACCT
Organism: Nuphar pumila; assembly: GCF_984573655.1. Lineage (NCBI taxonomy): Eukaryota > Viridiplantae > Streptophyta > Magnoliopsida > Nymphaeales > Nymphaeaceae > Nuphar > Nuphar pumila. The sequence continues at coordinate 11,724 of NW_028323635.1, read as the reverse complement.
TCTTGCATTTGAACAATCATTGCTACTGCATCGTCCATGTCATGCACGTGAAAGTCGTATCTCCGGATAGTGAACTACAGGCTCGAGGCTTACATGCTCGCATCGGAGCGAGCCGATCGAGAATGCCTTGTATTGGACTGCATGTTGAGTTCCACAAGCAGTTCATTTATGATGAGGACGGACGAAATTCCATTGATCCAAGCTCTTCAGGACGTGGAGAGGACTTGGGGGTCGCTAGATTTAGGAGAAGCGAAGTCCACGTCCAGCTTTTTCAGGTCGAACGACCCTTCCCTTCGTGACGCCATTTTGAAATCTCAACGTTATCTGAGACATTTTGTCGAGGTTGCCGGTGCTGGGGGCCTGACAGGATGCTTGAAAGCCCTTCTGGAGAGCAGAAGCTTGGTCGCTTGCAGGGTTCTTGCCATCACCCAACCTGGAGCCACAACAGCTGCTTTCTTTCAGTGCATCCGGGACTTGTGTGAACGTAATTCTGGCACGAATGATTGGGAATCCTCACGGAGTGCCGATATTCTGCAAGGCCTCATTGCCACAACTCCATTCCTTGAGAGCCATGTTGCGAGGGCATTGGTGTCGTTGCCAGTCGGCACCGCCGATACTGTTGATGCCGTCATCCACGTTGTCTACTTCCTTTTGAAGTGCTGCGCTTTGTACCCCCGTGCCGTGAAGGCTTGGACTACGCCTCTTGTGGATATTTGCGCAAAGTTGCACGGTTTGAACCCCAAAGCGCCAGCTTATGTTCCAGGAGACGGGCAGCTAATAGATGAATTAGTCAGCATATTTCTGAACAACCACGCCATACTTCCTCCTGCGTCATTCGTGCTGCTCATTGATGTATCCTGCTCTGGTCATCAACCCCTCTCGGATGCGGCCAGGCGCATAATCGCAGAGGTTGCGGACGCTGCTGCTACACCCCGAGCAACTGGCCCTCAAAAGACATCAACGTCAGCTTCTTCGAACTCAAACGGTACGATACATGTGCCAGGACCCGGCATCTTCAATGTAGACACTATATGGATTGGTGCAAACTAAATTGCGAGCGCTTAGCTTGAATTATGCAAGACGGTTAAAAATGCAAAGCCCTGTTCCAATTTTTGTGTGTTACAAGTGTCAGCTAGCCATGCACCTGCTGCATGCCGGGGAACTTGCTGAGCCAGTGCGTTGTTCGAAGCACGAATCCAATCCAGGGACCTGACCTGTTGCATCAACAAGGGACGACAAGCAGGCACTATAAGAAAATTCTATGCCTATACCATCTCCGCTCAGGATAGCGAGAGCCTGCATGCCACAGGTGCCTATGCGTCCCTTTTGGAAGCAGCCGGGGCGATCTGGCAACGAGCTCTGTCATCGCCTGCAGCAGAGGAGCCAGCCAGGCTGCTTCTGGGAAGCCTCGCAATGTCCAGCAGTGCAGAGTCAACCACTTCTCTCCTGTTCACGCTTTGCAACGCCTTCCTTTCACCCCGCCACGCTGACTCGCACCCAGAGTGTCCTGCGAACGCTGATAATGCCTCCTGGCCAGGCTTGGAGCAGACTCGCGCAGCCTCGTATGAAGCACCTGATATTGCCTCCTTGCGCGGCCGGTTCTCTCGCCTGCTGCGTAGCATGGCAAGTGTGGCTGTCATGACACACGCTGCAGTGCTGACAGAATGGTTGCCCAGCCTTCTTTCCACGCTGCTGCCCCCGGTATCTCCCTTTCTCGGCAGTCTTCTTCATTTGCTTTCGACTGCACATTGTATCCTCTTGTTGCCGCGATATTAATTCATCTCTTGTTATTTGCATCCTCAGTCTCTCGACACATTTTGTTGGAGTGCAGTATTGACAGACAACTGTACCATGTATTTGAAGTGGGAAGTATTTGACGGTGTGACAAAATGCATGCTGCACTGCTGGCAAACTTGGCATAGGCCCTGAAATCTTTGTCAGCAAGGGCATACACTTTGTGAGGGTACAGTCAGACCTTGATGATGTGCGCTGTGCACAGGCGCTGGAAGCCGCGAGGATTGCAGCGAGTGTGGGATCGACTGGTTCATTGCGTGCTAACAATACCTCTGACAGAGCTGACTCAAGGGCTGCGGCACTGCTGACCACTGTTGCCGACCTTGCGGGCGGTAGTGGGCCGCTTTCCCGTGCACTTGCCCGCGCATTGTGGTCATGTGTCGCCCACCTTGGGTGGCTGGTGGCCCTTCTGTCCCCAGCAAATCGACAGGTGCGTCTTTAGTTCTTGCCTGGCACGCCATGCAGCAGCTGACAGCTTTTGCTGCAGTCCCAGAACATGATCATCTGGCATGTGTGCATTGCAGATCATTCTGGCCTGCAGATCGCCAATGGCTGTATTTTTTCTCAACCTGCAAGTTGCAGTTCTCCAAGTGTGCACAGCACAGCGATCTTTTTGCCTGGTTGCTTTGTCATGGCTTCGCCGTGGTCCAATGAGCACGGTATGTATGAGAATGCGATACACTGAGGCGAGCCTCTGCAAGAGACCTGTGCACAATCGGGCCAACTCCTTGCACAAGCATTCATTGTCACTTCCTAGTGCTGCCGAGAAGAAGCATGGTACAACCTGCGAGTGACCCGCATTGTTCCATCGTCTGCATAGCTCACCCAGATAACCACGTACGTGGTAGTCCGCAAGCTGTTAATTACCAGTGCTTGCGCAGACGCTGTCAGCATGCGAGCTCCTCATTGATGTGATGCTAGCAAATGCTGAGACGGCAGCGCCCGCGGGTGCCCCAGCCTCCACACTAAGCACAACGGCACTTGCGCTGTGCAACAGCCATGCAAAGATTCTGGCCGAGGACCACAACATTGTAACAAGCCCCTCTCAGGCACCACACAGCTCCCCAAGAGGCCCCGGCGAACCTCTGCGGAGCGTCCCTGCCGCGAGAACGCCTTTGCGGGATGTCGCAATGCAAAGCCGCACAGCTCACTTGCTTCGTCAGGTTGCCCTGCTCCGCACGCTCCTTCGGCAAATTTGCAGCCACTGCCCCGGTGCCCTCCTTGCCGCGTGCAGTTTCCACATGCAACTTGCACATCAAGTCGCTCTGGCATCTATCTCACCTACTTCCCTCGTGACAGGTTTGCTACATGCTGGTGCGTTCAAATAGTGTCCGTCCATTACGTGTGCCGTTGAATAGGTCCTTGTTGACATATTCTCACAAATTCTCAAGATGCTGCAGCAGTCGTCAGATGCCCGATCCGATGCACGAGCGAGCAGATACGGACGTAATAAGAACGGTCCCATATAGGGCAATATCGAGCACCGTTTCCATCATCCAGATGTGATATATTCGTTAATCTAGATACGTATGTATCGGGTAGATTTTCGCGTCCATGACTCTGAGAGTGCCAGCAGGGTGCACGACGATGTCTGCCTTCCGTTTCCCTTATCTCGAGATAGGTGCCACCACATGATGCAGTTCTCTTGTCAACCAGATACATGGCCATTACCATGAACCCAGAACGCAAAGCCACACATCATGGAGAGACGTACGGCAGAGAAACTGAAGTCTTTGACAAAACAGCAGCGAATCTCGTATCGTTGACGTGCCACATTTCCCATGCTGCAGGGAGCTCGGACGGCCAGCAACCTGTCCACACTTCCACCTCTGCAAGTGTAGCTCGCACGGCAGTCCCACTCTGGGAGCGGTCACTGAATGCAGGGCAACAGAGCAACATCGCGTGGCCCTCCACCGGCCGCCACTCGCCCTTCAGTTTCCAGTCGTCGTCGTCCGTCACGTCAGACAGCATACCCTTCACGCCGTCATTGCGCTCAAAGGTGTGGTTTCTACATGCGGGCTGTGCGGTTTGGGGACATGCCATGCCCTTTATGCCAAGCACATGATGTCCGAGCGCATCTGGTCTTACCAATGGCAACCGAGACAAATTCATGTTGCTCTTGGCGTCGATGTCTATTTACATGCACATATAAGTGAAATGCACCATTGACTGTTGTGCGATGTTAAGGTGCTTGTGGTGGCAGCCAACACAGGTACAGCTGCAGTAATGTTGCCATTGGAACCTGCCTTGAGTTACATTCTCAATCTTCACATGCACTTTCTGAATCTTCAGAGGTCAGGCGACACATAGGCGCGTGCGGTTCGCAACAAGCTGCTTGCTGTGACTCATCGCTGACAGAGGTGTGCTTGTTGTCAACAGGAGAGCACAGTGTCGGCGATAGACGAGGGCGCCATGGCCCACCCCATTCAAGAGCGGTCAACTGTCCAGCAGGTAAGCATTGTCCTCATGCTAGACATGCTGCTGTCGATTCACAAACCCGCAAGCGATACACCAAACGCAGGCTCACATCCACCCGCACCCGCTCTCCAAGGGGCTTGTGCCTCCGATGCCCAGGCAAATGCAACCAACGCCGTGACCATCGATGAACCGAGCTCGTCCGCGAAAGATCAACTCATCTCGGAAAACAACCCTCCCGGTGATTCTGTAGCGTCCACGTCGGATCCCGACTCTGATGTGCAGCCCCGCCCCGGGAAGCGGCGCTGCATTCTCGAGACTGCGCCGCGCGTGGAGCAGCCCTCTGGCTCTCCCGCGCTGGCCCCTTGTGGCATGTGGACCCTGGAGCTGACTCACGCGGTTCCGGGGGGCGGTTCAGCGGCCGGGCGGCTTGTGCACGGGGCGGCGCAACGACAGATGTGCGCAATGCTCACGCATTGCCTGTCGGGCTTGCTGATGTCAGGTTCGCGTTCTTCTGCCGCGTGAACTGCGCTGTCACCCCTGATGGCGTCGTGCCCACCAAATTTCGCAACCCTGCTTATTCTTGTCCCACAGGGGTGCCGATCACCCGTATCTTCAAATCCGCGCACAAACCTCAGCAAGGCCCCAGTGTGTTCCCGCTAATTCGCATGTTGGTCTCACTCCACATGTGTGCATCTCGCACGCATCGTTGCATCGTTGTCACAGGCATACAGCCACAAACCATTAGTGCTTCCCCGGCAACTTGCTTTGTGGGTATTTATCCCTAAAGTTGCATTACTATCTAGGGTAGCAATGGGGTGGAACCCCATTCTGGGGAAGGACTGGAAACAGCGCTGTGTGCGCAAGCAAACCGCGCTGCTGTGCACCGACAGCTAGCAATCCATGTAACCCTGCATGCGAAAAGAACCGGGCCATTGAGCGCAGTACTTGGTGCATGATACCCGCATACTTGCGCAGGCAGCCGAGATACGGCATGGATACTGTCAGCTGCGTCAGATGCACCTCAGCCTTGGAAGTCCCGAGCGCCGCTGCTCTTGGCGCACTCCCCGCTTGCTCGAGGGCTGGTCGAGCTCCTGGTCTCGCTGCCACGGGCGTCGACAGCGACATCCCCCGTCACACACGCCGTTGACGCCATTTTCCGCGCGTTCAAACTCACCGGGGCGCCGATCGCTCCGTCACAATATATCGATGGCATGTTCCTGCAACACCGAGCCACACCCACTCCCACGCCGTTGCAGGCCGCGGCATTGTGGGCCTTGGTGCTCATTGCAACGCGAGGCAAGGTGCTTGGCGATGCACTTTCCAGCAGCGTTTACGCCCTAGTGCTGGAGAGCCTTGAAGCTGCTGCGTCTCTACCGCCACTATGCTGGCGCACATTATGAGGGTACGTTCACCGATGTCGGAGTGAAAGGCCCGTAACCTAAAAGCAAGGGAAGCAGCTTCAAACCGATTCTTAGTGAATGTTTGCTTCAATATTTGAGCCTCATGGCCTGACACAGCCAAGGCTGAGGCCATGGAAGTGCCGGGAGCTTGAACACTGTGTCGGAGATATCCACACGTCATCCGACACACTGCTGAGTGCACACGGCTACTGCACTGCGCTGACAAAACTGCTGCAGGCGTCTTGGGCTGAAATACGGAAGCGCTGACTGGTTCATGACCGCTTGAGCTTGTATGGCATGTTAACTTCACTAAGCTCGTTAATGCGTTGGGAGGAGGCTGACGAACACAGTTGTGCGCAGATGATGATCCATCCCCAGCACCCTCGACCGCCTCCGAGCATTGTCAACGCCACCACGGATGCAGGGGCTACAGGGAACCAGGGATTGCCTGCCAGCTCAACACCTTCTGACTCCAGTACTGTGCCACCCGCGCCACCGCCTCACACCGCGCTTCATGCCTTGGCTCAGCAATCAGCTGGGCAGCCAGGCAGTGCTGCTGAGGTGCCGGCAAAGGATGGCGAAGGGCAGCAGCACCATACCCTCATGCGCCTACGAGCGTTAATCATGCATTCCGTCCTTCACAAGCCCGCTCTGTTGGGCCCTTGTTTCTCCGCTCATCTGCTGAACCAAGACCAGAAGGCTGTGATCTCTATCGGCAGGGCTGAGAGCATCAGGAATCTTCCTGTGTGAAGGTGAGCAGTGCAACTGTTTCATTGTTTGCTAGGACTTCATGATACAGTCTCTCGTTGAACAGTACTTCCTAGTGGAATGCTTACTGTCGTGAGCCGATGTGTCTGGGTGCCGGCTATTTTCTTCGCGGATCTTTCAACCATTTACGTCATAGCTCACAGCATCTACAACGACTGCTTGGCACAGGGATCACGCGCCAACATCCAGCAGCCTATACGTTTTAGCGCACATGTAATGTCTTGATCTTCGCCTTTCTCGCATGCAAAAGGATTGGGAAACCGCTGGCTTTCTAGATTACATCATCGCGCTGGAGTGCGCTGCTCAGGTCGTGCTGACCTTCTACCAGTGAATTGATCGATTGATTGATTGATAGGACTCAAATGGCGAACAGGGATGTGGTCATCCCAGATGTAGGGGAACCGTTGTTGGATGTAGAATCTCGCGAACAACCCTATGCTGTTGTCGGATATTGGGACATCATCGCCAACTTTGTTCCAATGGGTTGGACGGCATTCGGTGGTCCGCAAGCACACATAGGCATGTTTGAGACGGTACGACATTCCAGTGCAGGCGTTTTCGTTCAGGACACACGCGGATGGCGTTCATGACTGGCGGTGTCTTGGTGCAACCGCCTACACTGGCGCATGAATCACATGTCACAGTCTGCATTTCGTGAAACACTTTCAATCATGTTTTGTTGACGACTTTTGGGCGTGCAATCAAGTGCAATGGTGCCGGCCAGAATCTGAGGCTGCTCTGACCTCAGGTAGTCATCGCATTTCTTGGAGTCCACACAGAAGCGATTTTGTGAATTCCAGTGATCCGTGCAAACCGCTCCATATGCCAGACGCGTCTGTCTATCGGGACTGAGCAGTATGTTGAGTTACCTTGCAGAGCTTTATAGAGAAGCAAAGGTGGATGAGCTCCACGGTTTTCTTGGAGCTCTTCGCCCTTTGCTCCTGCCTTCCTGGACCCACCTCCACGCAGGTGAGTCTACGCATTCTTTGAGCCAATTTAACCAACCCACACATTGCGCACACTGCAGGACTTCAATTCTTAACCTTGTCAGGGCTCCTGGGACCAATGTGCTCATGCCCAAGTTCACAGGATAGCTACAATTGGGCGTTGCGTTGTCTTGATTCCTGACTGCTTGAAAGCACATACGCACTCGTACGCCAGGAAGCATGCCTGGCACAAACGTGTGCTCCCTTGGGCCATGTAGTATGCATCAAAATAAGTTGTGAAATAAGTCCCTCCCTTGCTTGGGCCCCACGCTTGCATTGGATTGTATGATTGGACGCCGCATTCCTCAAGCAAAGCCCCCAGGCGCACGGGATGTATCTTGCAGATGTCGTTTGCGCTGGGGGCCATGAAGAAAGGGATTCTTGGAGGTCTCCTGGGCGGGGGGCCTGTTCCAATTTCCTGGCTTTGCGATGATGTCCCTAGTTGGTGTGGGGGCTGCAAAGTACATTGTGAACGAGAACGAGCCACCCGTGGTGAAGGCGACGATCGACGGTATGGAGCTGCCACTGGATCTGCATGCCCTGTTGCGATTCCCTGGCTTCTGTCGTAGTTGCCATTGATCACACCATTTCCAGACTGAATCTGTTGTTTTCTTTGAGGTGAATCTCTGCTGCCCTTGATGTATTCAGTTTCATTCAAGTTTGCACTTGCTTGCCAACTGCGATGTCGTTAGCGCTTGAGCTACAGTTGCAGTCGTGTGAGTTGTGTTTGTGTTTGGGTGCAAGACTTAGGGACCTGGTCCACCTGCAGAACAGGTCTCTGGAGATCGCAACCAAGCAGCGCTTTCCGTGTCTACGAGCAAGTGTCGAATGCTCTCTATAGAAGAGTGACTGATGAAGCATGATGTGTCCAACGATGCTGCCATGCAAGTCACGATGAATGCAAGTGTCAACATCAAACAGCAACCTGCTGGAAACACTTTGATGATAATGCACTTGCCTATGACACTTCCACATTCGCTTGGACACCGGCAACTCAAATGCAATGAGGGTAGCCAGTCATATCAGACTTTGCAATGATTCTATGCTGCATGGCTGCAGGATTGGCGGCGGTGGGTGTGGCGCTTGTTGCATCAGCAGCAAAGGGCCTCGTGACAAAGCAGTGTCCAGAGCGCCTGACGACCACGCTATGCATTGCTTCTGCTATCATTGCGTACGTATTTAACGCGTCGTGGCTTTTCCCTTGCCTCATTCTGGGAGGCGGTTTTCGTCACCTTCGTGCACAAGACCGCCAAGGGCGAAGCCATTCAAACCTCCGTGCGGTTCCACCTTCCCCGGATGTCCTCAGTGCCTCTCAGCGTGACGCATGTCAATTTCACAAAACGCTCATCTGCAACGATGTGAAGCGCTCTGAAAGGGCGACATGTCTGTTGCAGCTGAATTGACCTCGGATTGCCGACCCATAGTTGGTAAAGAAAGAGTCATGTCTTGCTGGACATACGTACAGGCCAAAATGAACGTTTCCCTGTGTTACGGTAGTTGTGAAGAGTTGTGGGACAACGATACATGAGCAGCCAAGCGCATGCTTGTACATATCTCATGAGACACGCAATGCACAAATGAATGGCTGCCTGCGCTTTCCTGCAATCCCACTGCACCTCATGCCGTCATAATTTAATGTAAACAACTCCCTGTGAAGTGGACCAAGCAAAAGGTCATGCTACTTTGCACATATTCGACTCTGAGTGGATGCAGGACTGCTGTTGAAGATGTATCATTGCCTCACAACCTGGGCCAGTGCTGCAGGTGCTCTCACGAGAGGACGACGGGGTCATCGGCTTTGGCCTGAGCCACGTTGCAGGTGCAATGGTGCTGGTAGTGTGGGCCATCGTTCTGGTGTCTGCTGCCATAATCCGAGCCACCACCGACTACGGCTCTCACTGGGTGCAGCCTCTACACTGGTTTGAGACGTTCTTCCGAGTGGGCTCCTTGATCTACGGGGGGGGCCAGGTGGTCCTGCCCCTGCTCCTGCAGGAAGTCGTGCAGTACTCGTGCACTGAGGAGGCGGGCAGGATGGTGCGCTGGCAGCTGCTTCATAATGACGATGATGGGCAATGAGTCCGATGCACTGCTTTATATCACCTCTGTTCAATGGTGCATGGACGTTGGTGACTCCAGCGATACCACGGCGAAAAAAGCTTTCCCATGGTACACTCATTCTGCGGCTGGTCTTTTGTTGCAATTGTGTGCCGACATCTTACACCCTTGCGGTGTTCAGAAAGGTACGTATGTTGTGCCATAAGAGCTGTCCGTGTTGATTTATAAAGCATTATGCTGCTCCGTGCTCCATCGTGGGTCGTGGTGGTATGCACGATCGCTGTCATATGCTGCGACCTAGAATCAGCCAGCATGCTAACCAGCATATTAGCGACAGGAGGATGCTAACGGCAAGGGCTGAGAGTGGTTTGCAACGTGGATGCAGGTGTGCAAGGAGCGGCCTGACAGCTGGGTGACCAGCGAGCAGTTTGGTGCTGGGCTGGCCATCATTCAGGCGATGCCTGGTCCCATGTTCAACTTGGCCGCCTATCTCGGAGCGGTCATGGCTGTCCGCGCGGACTGGAACTGGGCCGTCGGAGTTGCAGCCTGCTGGTTGGGGCTCATGGGTTCAGGTGTCATGCTCATGTATGGTGTGTTGCCGTTTTGGGGGAGCTTCCGCTCATCCACGGTTTACCGTCGCGCTTTGCCCGGCCTCAACGCTGCCGCTGTCGGCTTGGTGGTGACCGCTGTTTTCGCTTTGTACGACAGCTACACGTGCGTCCCCCCATCAAGCTCGCCGGACTGGCATGTGCATTGCGATCAAAGCACGTCGACCACACTTTGTTTTGTTCCATTTCGTGCAGTCCCTTGGTTGCGCCACTTCCATCCCACCCAAACGATCAACGCAGATCCAGAAAACAAGATCTTGCTGGTCAGTGCATTGCATGTGCCTGTACCAAACGCCGCCAGTCGCCTTGTATCATTGTGGCAGCGTAAGCCAAATGCTCTGCTGCCCACGACGCTTACCATCGCTTCAGTACAGGGGCCCAAGAGTGATGTTTGTCTTCTGCAGATCGTCGTCTATGTTCCCCAAGGTGTCGGTTGCCATCGGCATCATTGGATTCGGCTTGGTCGAAATGAAGTTTGCGGCGCCATTGACCGTCATGCTCGGTGGCTTGCTAGGAGCGCTGGCTTACACCATACAGAGCACACACTAAGAAAGCTGGGACGTCTAAAGCTGCAGATGGCAGCAACGCAGTCATGCTGGCGTCATTGCACGGCGTCTGTCAGCCTATCAATGACTAAACAATCAAATGTTGAAGCAAGGGCTCATGATCATCCTTGTCTTGACTGGAAAATGAAAGCCTGAGTTGGATAGGTTGCTGGATGAGTCACTTCCGCTATCTGAATAACCTGTGGATGGTTGCATTCTACCCTTTTCCAGGATCATTTGGGTTCCTGCAATCGCATTTGTGTCAGGAGTAGTGGTGGGCGCGGAGGCAACACATCAGGAGTGCCATATATGCGGGGAGGTGGTGATGAGAAACATCATGGACTGACCATGGTGATGCATTGGGTCAAGATGCATAGTGTAAGACGCGACACCAGCAGCAAATGCCATACAGCGTGATACATGTCCTAGCGTGCTTGAACTATCAGCCCCTCATTTGGACAGTACTTTTGGACCAACATCATCATCCCAGCAACACAAAGGAAGCGGTCCGAACTAGACAAGCGTAGGCACATCAATCCACGATCCATCTGCACACCTAGCAACTCTCAGGAAAGTGTGTTACAACGAAGCGGAAAGCAAAGCAGAAATAAACTGCAGACAAGGACGACTCTCAGGAAAGTCCCTTCAATGGCAGTGCAACGTACTTTCTGAAGCTCAAGCGCACGGGCGAGTTGACGCGCTCCAACTCATCAAACTCCTCATCACTAACTTTCCGCACTGGCAAGTACGACAACGCGAAGTGCTCAAACCATCCCATTGACATGCGCCACGTCATCGGTGGCAGTGTGGGGGGCGCTGCGGCGGCAGCTTGGATGCTTCCATCCGGGTCGTCGATCAAATCGGCAGCTAGAAGCATCTGAGTGACTGCTTGATTGAAATAGAAATTTGGTAACACGGTGTGCAGCACGGATGCAACACTTCCCAAAACGAGCGCACCAGCAATTGCCCGCGGCCGGCTTTGATGCACAATGCCATTCCAAACGTACCCTGCATGCTCATGCACCTGTTGAGTTGTTTTCCGATGTCCACGTCGGCAATAGCAAGGCGGAAGGTATATGTCTCTTATTTGCGAAGCTGTTTCAGGGATGTCTTCGACACTGTGCAAATGCTTCTTCAGCATGCATGTGAA